>NW_027646224.1:0-264825 GCF_951394435.1 Stenella coeruleoalba
AAACCTAACCCTAACCCTTCCCCGAAGCCTGACCCTCTCCCGTCCCCTAATCCTAACCCGTACGCTAACACTAACCCGCGCCCTCACACGCACGCTCCCCCTAAAGCGTTGCCGTACCCTCACCTGGACCCTAAACCGTCCCCGTCCCCTAACCCTAACCCTAGCCCGAACCCTAACCCTAACCCTTCCCCGAAGCCTGACCCTCACCCGTCCCCTAATCCTAACCCGTACGCTAACACTAACCCGCGCCCTCACACGCACGCTCCCCCTAAAGCGTTGCCGTACCCTCACCTGGACCCTAGACCGTCCCCCGTCCCCTAACCCTAACCCTAGCCCGAACCCTAACCCTAACCCTTACCCCGAAGCCTGACACTCACCCGTCCCCTAATCCTAACCCGTTCGATAACACTAACCCTCGCCCTCACACGCACGCTCCCCCTAAAGCGTTGCCGTACCCTCACCTGGACCCTAAACCGTCCCCGTCCCCTAACCCTAACCCTAGCCCGAACCCTAACCCTAACCCTTCCCCGAAGCCTGACCCTCACCCGTACCTTAATCCTAAGCCGTACGCTAACACTAACGCGCGCCCTCACACGCACGCTCCCCCTAAAGCGTTGCCGTACCCTCACCTGGACCCTAAACCGTCCCCGTCCCCTAACCCTAACCCTAGGCCCGAACCGTAACCCTAACCCTTCCCCGAAGCCTGACCCTCAACCGTCCCCTAATCCTAACCCGTATGCTAACACTAACCCGCGCCCTCAACGCACGCTCCCCCTAAAGCGTTGCCGTACCCTCACCTGGACCCTAAACCGTCCCCGTCCCCTAACCCTAACCCTAGCCCGAACCCTAAACCTAACCCTTCCCCGAAGCCTGACCCTCACCCGTCCCCTAATCCTAACCCGTACGCTAACACTAACCCGCGCCCTCACACGCACGCTCCCCCTAAAGCGTTGCCGTACCCTCACCTGGACCCGAAACCGTCCCCCGTCCCCTAACCCTAACACTAGCTCGAACCCTAACCCTAACCCTTCCCCGAAGCCTGACCCTCACCCGTCCCCTAATCCTAACCCGTACGCTAACACTAACCCGCGCCCTCACACGCACACTCCCCGTAAAGCGTTGCCGTACCCTCACCTGGACCCTAAACCGTCCCCGTCCCCTAACCCTAACCCTAGCCCGAACCCTAACCCTAACCCTTCCCCGAAGCCTGACCCTCACCCGTCCCCTAATCCTAACCCGTACGCTAACACTAACCCGCGCCCTCACACGCACGCTCCCCCTAAAGCGTTGCCGTTCCCTCACCTGGACCCTAAACCGTCCCCGTCCCCTAACCCCTAACCCTAGCCCGAACCCTAACCCTAACCCTTCCCCGAAGCCTGACCCTCACCCGTCCCCTAATCCTAACCCGTACGCTAACACTAACCCGCGCCCTCACACGCACGCTCCCCCCTAAAGCATTGCCGTACCCTCACCTGGACCCTAAACCGTCCCCCGTCCCCTAACCCTAACCCTAGCCCGAACCCTAACCCTAACCCTTCCCCGAAGCCTGACCCTCACCCGTCCCCTAATCCTAACCCGTACGCTAACACTACCCCCGCGCCCTCACACGCACGCTCCCCCTAAAGCGTTGCGGTACCCTCACCTGGACCCTAAACCGTCCCCGTCCCCTAACCCTAACCCTAGCCCAAACCCTAACCCTAACCCTTCCCCGAAGCCTGACCCTCTCCCGTCCCCTAATCCTAACCCGTACGCTAACACTAACCCGCGCCCTCACACGCACGCTCCCCCTAAAGGGTTGCCGTACCCTCACCTGGACCCTAAACCGTCCCCGTCCCCTAACCCTAACCCTAGCCCGAACCCTAGCCCTAACCCTTCCCCGAAGCCTGACCCTCACCCGTCCCCTAATCCTAACCCGTACGCTACCACTAACCCACGCCCTCACACGCACGCTCCCCCTAAAGCGTTGCCGTACCCTCACCTGGACCCTAAACCGTCCCCGTCCCCTAACCCTAACCCTAGCCCGAACTCTAACCCTAACCCTTCCCGAAGCCTGACCCTCACCCGACCCCTAATCCTAACCCGTACGCTAACACGAACCCGCGCCCTCACATGCACGCTCCCCCTAAAGCGTTGCCCGTACCCTCACCTGGACCCTAAACCGTCCCGTCCCCTAACCCTAACCCTAGCCCGAACCCTAACCCTAACCCTTCCCCGAAGCCTGACCCTCACCCGTCCCCTAATCCTAAGCCGTACGCTAACACTAACCCGCGCCCTCACACGCACGCTCCCCCTAAAGCGTTGCCGTACCCTCACCTGGACCCGAAACCGTCCCCGTCCCCTAGCCCTAACCCTAGCCCGAACCCTAACCCTAACCCTTCCCCGAAGCCTGACCCTCACCCGTCCCCTATCCTAACCCGTACGCTAACACTAACCCGCGCCCTCACACGCACACTCCCCCTAAAGCGTTTCCGTACCCTCACCTGGACCCTAAACCGTCCCCGTCCCCTAACCCTAACCCTAGCCCGAACCCTAACCCTAACCCTTCCCCGAAGCCTGACCCTCACCCGTCCCCTAATCCTAACCCGTACGCTAACACTAACCCGCACCCTCACACGCACGCTCCTCCTAAAGCGTTGCCGTTCCCTCACCTGGACCCTAAACCGTCCCCGTCCCCTAACCCTAACCCTAGCCCGAACCCTAACCCTAACCCTTCCCCGAAGCCTGACCCTCACCCGTCCCCTAATCCTAACCCGTACGCTAACACTAACCCGCGCCCTCACACGCACGCTCCCCCTAAAGCATTGCCGTACCCTCACCTGGACCCTAAACCGTGCCCGTCCCCTAACCCTAACCCTAGCCCGAACCCTAACCCTTCCCCGAAGCCTGACCCTCACCCGTCCCCTAATCCTAACCCGTACGCTAACACTAACCCGCGCCCTCACACGCACGCTCCCCCTAAAGCGTTGCCGTACCCTCACCTGGACCCTAAACCGTCCCCATCCCCTAACCCTAAGCCTAGCCCGAACCTTAACCCTAACCCTTCCCCGAAGCCTGACACTCACCCGTCCCCTAATCCTAACCCGTACGCTAACACTAACCCGTGCCCTCACACGCACGCTCCCCCTAAAGCGTTGCCGTACCCTCACCTGGTCCCTAAACCGTCTCCTTCCCTTAACCCTAACCCTAGCCCGAACCCTAACCCTAACCCTTCCCCGAAGCCTGACCCTCACCCGTCCCCTAATCCTAACCCGTACGCTAACACTAACCCGCGCCCTCACACGCACGCTCCCCCTAAAGCGTTGCCGTACCCTCACCTGGACCCTAAACCGTCCCCGTCCCCTAACCCTAACCCTAGCCCGAACCCTAACCCTAACCCTTCCCCGAAGCCTGACCCTCACCCGTCCCCTAATCCTAACCCGTACGCTAACACTAACCCGCGCGCTCACACGCACGCTCCCCCTAAAGCGTTGCCGTACCCTCACCTGGACCCTAAACCGTCCCCGTACCTTAACCCTAACCCTAGCCCGAACCCTAACACTAACCCTTCCCCGAAGCCTGACCATCACCCGTCCCGTAATCCTCACCCGTACGCTAACAGTAACCCGCGCCCTCACACGCACGCTCCCCCTTAAGCGTTGCCGTACCCTCACCTGGACCCGAAACCGTCCCCGTCCCCTAACCCTAACCCTAGCCCGAACCCTAACCCTAACCCTTCCCCGAAGCCTGACCCTCACCCGTCCCCTAATCCTAACCCGTACGCTAACACTAACCCACGCCCTCACACGCACGCTCCCCCTAAAGCGTTGCCGTACCCTCACCTGGACCCTAAACCGTTCCCGTCCCCTAACCCTAACCCTAGCCCGAACCCTAACACTAACCCTTCCCCGAAGCCTGACCCTCACCCGTCCCGTAATCCTCACCTGTACGCTAACACTAACCCGCGCCCTCACACGCACGCTCCCCCTAAAGCGTTGCCGTACCCTCACCTGGACCCGAAACCGTCCCCGTCCCCTAACCCTAACCCTAGCCCGAACCCTAACCCTAACCCTTCCCAGAAGCCTGAACCTCACCCGTCCCCTAGTCCTAAACCATACGCTAACACTAACCCGCGCCCTCACACGCACGCTCCCCCTAAAGCGTTGCCGTACCCTCACCTGGACCCTAAACCGTCCCCGTCCCCTAACCCTAACCCTAGCCCGAACCCTAACCCTAACCCTTCCCCGAAGCCTGACCCTCACCCGTCCCGTAATCCTAAGCCGTATGCTAACACTATCGCGCGCCCTCACACGCACGCTCCCCCTAAAGCGTTGCCGTACCCTCACCTGGACCCTAAACCGTCCCCGTCCCCTAACCGTAACCCTAGCCCGATCCCTAACCCTAACCCTTCCCCGAAGCCTGACCCTCACCCGTCCCCTAATCCTAACCCGTACGCTAACATTAACCCGCGCCCTCACACGCACGCTCCCCCTAAAGCGTTGCCGTACCCTCACCTGGACCCTAAACCGTCCCCGTCCCCTAACCCTAACCCTAGCCCGAACCCTAACCCTAACCCTTCCCCGAAGCCTGACCCTCACCCGTCCCCTAATCCTAACCCGTACGCTAACACTAACCCGTGCCCTCCCACGCACGCTCCCCATAAAGCGTTGCCATACCCTCACCTGGACCCTAAACCGTCCCCGTCCCCTAACCCTAACCCTAGCCCGAACCCTAACCCTAACCCTTCCCCGAAGCCTGACCCTCACCCGTCCCCTAATCCTAACCCGTACGCTAACACTAACCCGCGCCCTCACACGCACGCTCCCCCTAAAGCGTTGCCGTACCCTCACCTGGACCCTAAACCGTCCCCGTCCCCTAACCCTAACCCTAGCCCGAACCCTAACCCTAACCCTTCCCCGAAGCCTGACCCTCACCCGTCCCCTAATCCTAACCCGTACGCTAACACTAACCCGTGCCCTCCCACGCACGCTCCCCCTAAAGCGTTGCCATACCCTCACCTGGACCCTAAACCGTCCCCGTCCCCTAACCCTAACCCTAGCCCGAACCCTAACCCTAACCCTTCCCCGAAGCCTGACCCTCACCCGTCCCCTAATCCTAACCCTTACGCTAACACTAACCCGCGCCCTCACACGCACGCTCCCCCTAAAGCGTTGCCGTACCCTCACCTGGACCCTAAACCGTCCCCGTCCCCTAACCCTAACCCTAGCCCGAACCCTAACCCTAACCCTTCCCCGAAGCCTGACCCTCACCCGTCCCCTAATCCTAACCCGTACGCTAACACTAACCCGCGCCCTCACACGCACGCTCCCCCTAAAGCGTTGCCGTACCCTCACCTGGACCCTAAACCGTCCCCATCCCCTAACCCTAACCCTAGCCCGAACCTTAACCCTAACCCTTCCCCGAAGCCTGACACTCACCCGTCCCCTAATCCTAACCC
Organism: Stenella coeruleoalba; assembly: GCF_951394435.1. Taxonomy (NCBI): domain Eukaryota; kingdom Metazoa; phylum Chordata; class Mammalia; order Artiodactyla; family Delphinidae; genus Stenella; species Stenella coeruleoalba. The sequence goes on from NW_027646224.1 coordinate 5,435, forward strand.
GTACGCTAACACTAACCCGTGCCCTCACACGCACGCTCCCCCTAAAGCGTTGCCGTACCCTCACCTGGTCCCTAAACCGTCTCCTTCCCCTAACCCTAACCCTAGCCCGAACCCTAACCCTAACCCTTCCCCGAAGCCTGACCCTCACCCGTCCCCTAATCCTAACCCGTACGCTAACACTAACCCGCGCCCTCACACGCACGCTCCCCCTAAAGCGTTGCCGTACCCTCACCTGGACCCTAAACCGTCCCCGTCCCCTAACCCTAACCCTAGCCCGAACCCTAACCCTAACCCTTCCCCGAAGCCTGACCCTCACCCGTCCCCTAATCCTAACCCGTACGCTAACACTAACCCGCGCGCTCACACGCACGCTCCCCCTAAAGCGTTGCCGTACCCTCACCTGGACCCTAAACCGTCCCCGTACCTTAACCCTAACCCTAGCCCGAACCCTAACACTAACCCTTCCCCGAAGCCTGACCCTCACCCGTCCCGTAATCCTCACCCGTACGCTAACAGTAACCCGCGCCCTCACACGCACGCTCCCCCTAAAGCGTTGCCGTACCCTCACCTGGACCCGAAACCGTCCCCGTCCCCTAACCCTAACCCTAGCCCGAACCCTAACCCTAACCCTTCCCCGAAGCCTGACCCTCACCCGTCCCCTAATCCTAACCCGTACGCTAACACTAACCCACGCCCTCACACGCACGCTCCCCCTAAAGCGTTGCCGTACCCTCACCTGGACCCTAAACTGTCCCCGTCCCCTAACCCTAACCCTAGCCCGAACCCTAACACTAACCCTTCCCCGAAGCCTGACCCTCACCAGTCCCGTAATCCTCACCTGTACGCTAACACTAACCCGCGCCCTCACACGCACGCTCCCCCTAAAGCGTTGCCGTACCCTCACCTGGACCCGAAACCGTCCCCGTCCCCTAACCCTAACCCTAGCCCGAACCCTAACCCTAACCCTTCCCAGAAGCCTGAACCTCACCCGTCCCCTAGTCCTAAACCATACGCTAACACTAACCCGCGCCCTCACAGGCACGCTCCCCCTAAAGCGTTGCCGTACCCTCACCTGGACCCTAAACCGACCCCGTCCCCTAACCCTAACCCTAGCCCGAACCCTAACCCTAACCCTTCCCCGAAGCCTGACCCTCTCCCGTCCCCTAATCCTAACCCGTACGCTAACACTAACCCGCGCCCTCACACGCACGCTCCCCCTAAAGCGTTGCCGTACCCTCACCTGGACCCTAAACCGTCCCCGTCCCCTAACCCTAACCCTAGCCCGAACCCTAACCCTAACCCTTCCCCGAAGCCTGACCCTCACCCGTCCCCTAATCCTAACCCGTACGCTAACACTAACCCGCGCGCTCACACGCACGCTCCCCCTAAAGCGTTGCCGTACCCTCACCTGGACCCTAGACCGTCCCCGTCCCCTAACCCTAACCCTAGCCCGAACCCTAACCCTAACCCTTACCCGAAGCCTGACACTCACCCGTCCCCTAATCCTAACCCGTTCGATAACACTAACCCACGCCCTCACACGCACGCTCCCCCTAAAGCGTTGCCGTACCCTCACCTGGACCCTAAACCGTCCCCGTCCCCTAACCCTAACCCTAGCCCGAACCCTAACCCTAACCCTTCCCCGAAGCCTGACCCTCACCCGTACCTTAATCCTAAGCCGTACGCTAACACTATCGCGCGCCCTCACACGCACGCTCCCCCTAAAGCGTTGCCGTACCCTCACCTGGACCCTAAACCGTCCCCGTCCCCTAACCCTAACCCTAGCCCGAACCGTAACCCTAACCCTTCCCCGAAGCCTGACCCTCAACCGTCCCCTAATCCTAACCCGTATGCTAACACTAACCCGCGCCCTCAACGCACGCTCCCCCTAAAGCGTTGCCGTACCCTCACCTGGACCCTAAACCGTCCCCGTCCCCTAACCCTAACCCTAGCCCGAACCCTAAACCTAACCCTTCCCCGAAGCCTGACCCTCACCCGTCCCCTAATCCTAACCCGTACGCTAACACTAACCCGCGCCCTCACACGCACGCTCCCCCTAAAGCGTTGCCGTACCCTCACCTGGACCCGAAACCGTCCCCGTCCCCTAACCCTAACACTAGCTCGAACCCTAACCCTAACCCTTCCCCGAAGCCTGACCCTCACCCGTCCCCTAATCCTAACCCGTACGCTAACACTAACCCGCGCCCTCACACGCACACTCCCCGTAAAGCGTTGCCGTACCCTCACCTGGACCCTAAACCGTCCCCGTCCCCTAACCCTAACCCTAGCCCGAACCCTAACCCTAACCCTTCCCCGAAGCCTGACCCTCACCCGTCCCCTAATCCTAACCCGTACGCTAACACTAACCCGCGCCCTCACACGCACGCTCCCCCTAAAGCGTTGCCGTTCCCTCACCTGGACCCTAAACCGTCCCCGTCCCCTAACCCTAACCCTAGCCCGAACCCTAACCCTAACCCTTCCCCGAAGCCTGACCCTCACCCGTCCCCTAATCCTAACCCGTACGCTAACACTAACCCGCGCCCTCACACGCACGCTCCCCCTAAAGCATTGCCGTACCCTCACCTGGACCCTAAACCGTCCCCGTCCCCTAACCCTAACCCTAGCCCGAACCCTAACCCTAACCCTTCCCCGAAGCCTGACCCTCACCCGTCCCCTAATCCTAACCCGTACGCTAACACTACCCCGCGCCCTCACACGCACGCTCCCCCTAAAGCGTTGCGGTACCCTCACCTGGACCCTAAACCGTCCCCGTCCCCTAACCCTAACCCTAGCCCAAACCCTAACCCTAACCCTTCCCCGAAGCCTGACCCTCTCCTGTCCCCTAATCCTAACCCGTACGCTAACACTAACCCGCGCCCTCACACGCACGCTCCCCCTAAAGGGTTGCCGTACCCTCACCTGGACCCTAAACCGTCCCCGTCCCCTAACCCTAACCCTAGCCCGAACCCTAGCCCTAACCCTTCCCCGAAGCCTGACCCTCACCCGTCCCCTAATCCTAACCCGTACGCTACCACTAACCCACGCCCTCACACGCACGCTCCCCCTAAAGCGTTGCCGTACCCTCACCTGGACCCTAAACCGTCCCCGTCCCCTAACCCTAACCCTAGCCCGAACTCTAACCCTAACCCTTCCCCGAAGCCTGACCCTCACCCGACCCCTAATCCTAACCCGTACGCTAACACGAACCCGCGCCCTCACATGCACGCTCCCCCTAAAGCGTTGCCGTACCCTCACCTGGACCCTAAACCGTCCCCGTCCCCTAACCCTAACCCTAGCCCGAACCCTAACCCTAACCCTTCCCCGAAGCCTGACCCTCACCCGTCCCCTAATCCTAAGCCGTACGCTAACACTAACCCGCGCCCTCACACGCACGCTCCCCCTAAAGCGTTGCCGTACCCTCACCTGGACCCGAAACCGTCCCCGTCCCCTAGCCCTAACCCTAGCCCGAACCCTAACCCTAACCCTTCCCCGAAGCCTGACCCTCACCCGTCCCCTATCCTAACCCGTACGCTAACACTAACCCGCGCCCTCACACGCACACTCCCCCTAAAGCGTTTCCGTACCCTCACCTGGACCCTAAACCGTCCCCGTCCCCTAACCCTAACCCTAGCCCGAACCCTAACCCTAACCCTTCCCCGAAGCCTGACCCTCACCCGTCCCCTAATCCTAACCCGTACGCTAACACTAACCCGCACCCTCACACGCACGCTCCTCCTAAAGCGTTGCCGTTCCCTCACCTGGACCCTAAACCGTCCCCGTCCCCTAACCCTAACCCTAGCCCGAACCCTAACCCTAACCCTTCCCCGAAGCCTGACCCTCACCCGTCCCCTAATCCTAACCCGTACGCTAACACTAACCCGCGCCCTCACACGCACGCTCCCCCTAAAGCATTGCCGTACCCTCACCTGGACCCTAAACCGTGCCCGTCCCCTAACCCTAACCCTAGCCCGAACCCTAACCCTTCCCCGAAGCCTGACCCTCACCCGTCCCCTAATCCTAACCCGTACGCTAACACTAACCCGCGCCCTCACACGCACGCTCCCCCTAAAGCGTTGCCGTACCCTCACCTGGACCCTAAACCGTCCCCATCCCCTAACCCTAAGCCTAGCCCGAACCTTAACCCTAACCCTTCCCCGAAGCCTGACACTCACCCGTCCCCTAATCCTAACCCGTACGCTAACACTAACCCGTGCCCTCACACGCACGCTCCCCCTAAAGCGTTGCCGTACCCTCACCTGGTCCCTAAACCGTCTCCTTCCCTTAACCCTAACCCTAGCCCGAACCCTAACCCTAACCCTTCCCCGAAGCCTGACCCTCACCCGTCCCCTAATCCTAACCCGTACGCTAACACTAACCCGCGCCCTCACACGCACGCTCCCCCTAAAGCGTTGCCGTACCCTCACCTGGACCCTAAACCGTCCCCGTCCCCTAACCCTAACCCTAGCCCGAACCCTAACCCTAACCCTTCCCCGAAGCCTGACCCTCACCCGTCCCCTAATCCTAACCCGTACGCTAACACTAACCCGCGCGCTCACACGCACGCTCCCCCTAAAGCGTTGCCGTACCCTCACCTGGACCCTAAACCGTCCCCGTACCTTAACCCTAACCCTAGCCCGAACCCTAACACTAACCCTTCCCCGAAGCCTGACCCTCACCCGTCCCGTAATCCTCACCCGTACGCTAACAGTAACCCGCGCCCTCACACGCACGCTCCCCCTTAAGCGTTGCCGTACCCTCACCTGGACCCGAAACCGTCCCCGTCCCCTAACCCTAACCCTAGCCCGAACCCTAACCCTAACCCTTCCCCGAAGCCTGACCCTCACCCGTCCCCTAATCCTAACCCGTACGCTAACACTAACCCACGCCCTCACACGCACGCTCCCCCTAAAGCGTTGCCGTACCCTCACCTGGACCCTAAACCGTTCCCGTCCCCTAACCCTAACCCTAGCCCGAACCCTAACACTAACCCTTCCCCGAAGCCTGACCCTCACCCGTCCCGTAATCCTCACCTGTACGCTAACACTAACCCGCGCCCTCACACGCACGCTCCCCCTAAAGCGTTGCCGTACCCTCACCTGGACCCGAAACCGTCCCCGTCCCCTAACCCTAACCCTAGCCCGAACCCTAACCCTAACCCTTCCCAGAAGCCTGAACCTCACCCGTCCCCTAGTCCTAAACCATACGCTAACACTAACCCGCGCCCTCACACGCACGCTCCCCCTAAAGCGTTGCCGTACCCTCACCTGGACCCTAAACCGTCCCCGTCCCCTAACCCTAACCCTAGCCCGAACCCTAACCCTAACCCTTCCCCGAAGCCTGACCCTCACCCGTCCCGTAATCCTAAGCCGTATGCTAACACTATCGCGCGCCCTCACACGCACGCTCCCCCTAAAGCGTTGCCGTACCCTCACCTGGACCCTAAACCGTCCCCGTCCCCTAACCGTAACCCTAGCCCGATCCCTAACCCTAACCCTTCCCCGAAGCCTGACCCTCACCCGTCCCCTAATCCTAACCCGTACGCTAACATTAACCCGCGCCCTCACACGCACGCTCCCCCTAAAGCGTTGCCGTACCCTCACCTGGACCCTAAACCGTCCCCGTCCCCTAACCCTAACCCTAGCCCGAACCCTAACCCTAACCCTTCCCCGAAGCCTGACCCTCACCCGTCCCCTAATCCTAACCCGTACGCTAACACTAACCCGTGCCCTCCCACGCACGCTCCCCCTAAAGCGTTGCCATACCCTCACCTGGACCCTAAACCGTCCCCGTCCCCTAACCCTAACCCTAGCCCGAACCCTAACCCTAACCCTTCCCCGAAGCCTGACCCTCACCCGTCCCCTAATCCTAACCCGTACGCTAACACTAACCCGCGCCCTCACACGCACGCTCCCCCTAAAGCGTTGCCGTACCCTCACCTGGACCCTAAACCGTCCCCGTCCCCTAACCCTAACCCTAGCCCGAACCCTAACCCTAACCCTTCCCCGAAGCCTGACCCTCACCCGTCCCCTAATCCTAACCCGTACGCTAACACTAACCCGTGCCCTCCCACGCACGCTCCCCCTAAAGCGTTGCCATACCCTCACCTGGACCCTAAACCGTCCCCGTCCCCTAACCCTAACCCTAGCCCGAACCCTAACCCTAACCCTTCCCCGAAGCCTGACCCTCACCCGTCCCCTAATCCTAACCCTTACGCTAACACTAACCCGCGCCCTCACACGCACGCTCCCCCTAAAGCGTTGCCGTACCCTCACCTGGACCCTAAACCGTCCCCGTCCCCTAACCCTAACCCTAGCCCGAACCCTAACCCTAACCCTTCCCCGAAGCCTGACCCTCACCCGTCCCCTAATCCTAACCCGTACGCTAACACTAACCCGCGCCCTCACACGCACGCTCCCCCTAAAGCGTTGCCGTACCCTCACCTGGACCCTAAACCGTCCCCATCCCCTAACCCTAACCCTAGCCCAAACCTTAACCCTAACCCTTCCCCGAAGCCTGACACTCACCCGTCCCCTAATCCTAACCCGTACGCTAACACTAACCCGTGCCCTCACACGCACGCTCCCCCTAAAGCGTTGCCGTACCCTCACCTGGTCCCTAAACCGTCTCCTTCCCCTAACCCTAACCCTAGCCCGAACCCTAACCCTAACCCTTCCCCGAAGCCTGACCCTCACCCGTCCCCTAATCCTAACCCGTACGCTAACACTAACCCGCGCCCTCACACGCACGCTCCCCCTAAAGCGTTGCCGTACCCTCACCTGGACCCTAAACCGTCCCCGTCCCCTAACCCTAACCCTAGCCCGAACCCTAACCCTAACCCTTCCCCGAAGCCTGACCCTCACCCGTCCCCTAATCCTAACCCGTACGCTAACACTAACCCGCGCGCTCACACGCACGCTCCCCCTAAAGCGTTGCCGTACCCTCACCTGGACCCTAAACCGTCCCCGTACCTTAACCCTAACCCTAGCCCGAACCCTAACACTAACCCTTCCCCGAAGCCTGACCCTCACCCGTCCCGTAATCCTCACCCGTACGCTAACAGTAACCCGCGCCCTCACACGCACGCTCCCCCTAAAGCGTTGCCGTACCCTCACCTGGACCCGAAACCGTCCCCGTCCCCTAACCCTAACCCTAGCCCGAACCCTAACCCTAACCCTTCCCCGAAGCCTGACCCTCACCCGTCCCCTAATCCTAACCCGTACGCTAACACTAACCCACGCCCTCACACGCACGCTCCCCCTAAAGCGTTGCCGTACCCTCACCTGGACCCTAAACTGTCCCCGTCCCCTAACCCTAACCCTAGCCCGAACCCTAACACTAACCCTTCCCCGAAGCCTGACCCTCACCAGTCCCGTAATCCTCACCTGTACGCTAACACTAACCCGCGCCCTCACACGCACGCTCCCCCTAAAGCGTTGCCGTACCCTCACCTGGACCCGAAACCGTCCCCGTCCCCTAACCCTAACCCTAGCCCGAACCCTAACCCTAACCCTTCCCAGAAGCCTGAACCTCACCCGTCCCCTAGTCCTAAACCATACGCTAACACTAACCCGCGCCCTCACAGGCACGCTCCCCCTAAAGCGTTGCCGTACCCTCACCTGGACCCTAAACCGACCCCGTCCCCTAACCCTAACCCTAGCCCGAACCCTAACCCTAACCCTTCCCCGAAGCCTGACCCTCACCCGTCCCGTAATCCTAAGCCGTATGCTAACACTATCGCGCGCCCTCACACGCACGCTCCCCCTAAAGCGTTGCCGTACCCTCACCTGGACCCTAAACCGTCCCCGTCCCCTAACCGTAACCCTAGCCCGATCCCTAACCCTAACCCTTCCCAGAAGCCTGACCCTCACCCGTCCCCTAATCCTAACCCGTACGCTAACATTAACCCGCGCCCTCACACGCACGCTCCCCCTAAAGCGTTGCCGTACCCTCACCTGGACCCTAAACCGTCCCCGTCCCCTAACCCTAACCCTAGCCCGAACCCCAACACTAACCCTTCCCCGAAGCCTGACCCTCACCCGTCCCCTAATCCTAACCCATACCCTAACACTAACCCGCGCCCTCACACGCACGCTCCCCCTAAAGCGTTGCCGTACCCTCACCTGGACCCTAAACCGTCCCCGTCCCCTAACCCTAACCCTAGCCCGAACCCTAACCCTAACCCTTCCCCGAAGCCTGACCCTCACCCGTCCCCTAATCCTAACCCGTACGCTAACACTAACCCGTGCCCTCCCACGCACGCTCCCCCTAAAGCGTTGCCATACCCTCACCTGGACCCTAAACCGTCCCCGTCCCCTAACCCTAACCCTAGCCCGAACCCTAACCCTAACCCTTCCCCGAAGCCTGACCCTCACCCGTCCCCTAATCCTAACCCTTACGCTAACACTAACCCGCGCCCTCACACGCACGCTCCCCCTAAAGCGTTGCCGTACCCTCACCTGGACCCTAAACCGTCCCCGTCCCCTAACCCTAACCCTAGCCCGAACCCTAACCCTAACCCTTCCCCGAAGCCTGACCCTCACCCGTCCCCTAATCCTAACCCGTACGCTAACACTAACCCGCGCCCTCACACGCACGCTCCCCCTAAAGCGTTGCCGTACCCTCACCTGGACCCTAAACCGTCCCCGTCCCCTAACCCTAACCCTAGCACGAACCGTAACCCTAACCCTTCCCCGAAGCCTGACCCTCACCCGTCCCCTAATCCTAACCCATACCCTAACACTAACCCGCGCCCTCACACGCACGCTCCCCCTAAAGCGTTGCCGTACCCTCACCTGGACCCGAAACCGTCCCCGTCCCCTAACCCTAACCCTAGCCCGAACCGTAACCCTAACCCTTCCCCGAAGCCTGACCCTCACCCGTCCCCTAATCCTAACCCATACCCTAACACTAACCCGCGCCCTCACACGCACGCTCCCCCTAAAGCGTTGCCGTACCCTCACCTGGACCCTAAACCGTCCCCGTCCCCTAACCCTAACCCTAGCCCGAACACTAACCCTAACCCTTCCCCGAAGCCTGACCCTCACCCGTCCCCTAATCCTAACCCGTACGCTAACACTAACCCGCGCCCTCACACGCACGCTCCCCCTAAAGCGTTGCCGTACCGTCCCCTGGACCCTAAACCGTCCCCGTCCCCGAACCCTAACCCTAGCCCGAACCCTAACACTAACCCTTCCCCGAAGCCTGACCCTCACCCGTCCTGTAATCCTCACCCGTACGCTAACACTAACCCGCGCCCTCACACGCACGCTCCCCCTAAAGCGTTGCCGTACCCTCACCTGGACCCTAAACCGTCCCCGTCCCCTAACCCTAACCCTAGCCCGAACCCTAACCCTAACCCTTCCCCGAAGCCTGAACCTCACCCGTCCCCTAATCCTAAACCATACGCTAACACTAACCCGCGCCCTCACACGCACGCTCCCCCTAAAGCGTTGCCGTACCCTCACCTGGACCCGAAACCGTCCCCGTCCCCTAACCCTAACCCTAGCCCGAACCCTAACCCTAACCCTTCCCCGAAGCCTGACCCTCACCCGTCCCCTAATCCTAACCCGTACGCTAACACTAACCCACGCCCTCACACGCACGCTCCCCCTAAAGCGTTGCCGTACCCTCACCTTGACCCTAAACTGTCCCCGTCCCCTAACCCTAACCCTAGCCCGAACCCTAACACTAACCCTTCCCCGAAGCCTGACCCTCACCAGTCCCGTAATCCTCACCTGTACGCTAACACTAACCCGCGCCCTCACACGCACGCTCCCCCTAAAGCGTTGCCGTACCCTCACCTGGACCCGAAACCGTCCCCGTCCCCTAACCCTAACCCTAGCCCGAACCCTAACCCTAACCCTTCCCAGAAGCCTGAACCTCACCCGTCCCCTAGTCCTAAACCATACGCTAACACTAACCCGCGCCCTCACAGGCACGCTCCCCCTAAAGCGTTGCCGTACCCTCACCTGGACCCTAAACCGACCCCGTCCCCTAACCCTAACCCTAGCCCGAACCCTAACCCTAACCCTTCCCCGAAGCCTGACCCTCACCCGTCCCGTAATCCTAAGCCGTATGCTAACACTATCGCGCGCCCTCACACGCACGCTCCCCCTAAAGCGTTGCCGTACCCTCACCTGGACCCTAAACCGTCCCCGTCCCCTAACCGTAACCCTAGCCCGATCCCTAACCCTAACCCTTCCCAGAAGCCTGACCCTCACCCGTCCCCTAATCCTAACCCGTACGCTAACATTAACCCGCGCCCTCACACGCACGCTCCCCCTAAAGCGTTGCCGTACCCTCACCTGGACCCTAAACCGTCCCCGTCCCCTAACCCTAACCCTAGCCCGAACCCCAACACTAACCCTTCCCCGAAGCCTGACCCTCACCCGTCCCCTAATCCTAACCCATACCCTAACACTAACCCGCGCCCTCACACGCACGCTCCCCCTAAAGCGTTGCCGTACCCTCACCTGGACCCTAAACCGTCCCCGTCCCCTAACCCTAACCCTAGCCCGAACCCTAACCCTAACCCTTCCCCGAAGCCTGACCCTCACCCGTCCCCTAATCCTAACCCGTACGCTAACACTAACCCGTGCCCTCCCACGCACGCTCCCCCTAAAGCGTTGCCATACCCTCACCTGGACCCTAAACCGTCCCCGTCCCCTAACCCTAACCCTAGCCCGAACCCTAACCCTAACCCTTCCCCGAAGCCTGACCCTCACCCGTCCCCTAATCCTAACCCTTACGCTAACACTAACCCGCGCCCTCACACGCACGCTCCCCCTAAAGCGTTGCCGTACCCTCACCTGGACCCTAAACCGTCCCCGTCCCCTAACCCTAACCCTAGCCCGAACCCTAACCCTAACCCTTCCCCGAAGCCTGACCCTCACCCGTCCCCTAATCCTAACCCGTACGCTAACACTAACCCGCGCCCTCACACGCACGCTCCCCCTAAAGCGTTGCCGTACCCTCACCTGGACCCTAAACCGTCCCCGTCCCCTAACCCTAACCCTAGCACGAACCGTAACCCTAACCCTTCCCCGAAGCCTGACCCTCACCCGTCCCCTAATCCTAACCCATACCCTAACACTAACCCGCGCCCTCACACGCACGCTCCCCCTAAAGCGTTGCCGTACCCTCACCTGGACCCGAAACCGTCCCCGTCCCCTAACCCTAACCCTAGCCCGAACCGTAACCCTAACCCTTCCCCGAAGCCTGACCCTCACCCGTCCCCTAATCCTAACCCATACCCTAACACTAACCCGCGCCCTCACACGCACGCTCCCCCTAAAGCGTTGCCGTACCCTCACCTGGACCCTAAACCGTCCCCGTCCCCTAACCCTAACCCTAGCCCGAACACTAACCCTAACCCTTCCCCGAAGCCTGACCCTCACCCGTCCCCTAATCCTAACCCGTACGCTAACACTAACCCGCGCCCTCACACGCACGCTCCCCCTAAAGCGTTGCCGTACCGTCCCCTGGACCCTAAACCGTCCCCGTCCCCGAACCCTAACCCTAGCCCGAACCCTAACACTAACCCTTCCCCGAAGCCTGACCCTCACCCGTCCTGTAATCCTCACCCGTACGCTAACACTAACCCGCGCCCTCACACGCACGCTCCCCCTAAAGCGTTGCCGTACCCTCACCTGGACCCTAAACCGTCCCCGTCCCCTAACCCTAACCCTAGCCCGAACCCTAACCCTAACCCTTCCCCGAAGCCTGAACCTCACCCGTCCCCTAATCCTAAACCATACGCTAACACTAACCCGCGCCCTCACACGCACGCTCCCCCTAAAGCGTTGCCGTACCCTCACCTGGACCCTAAACCGTCCCCGTCCCCTAACCCTAACCCTAGCCCGAACCGTAACCCTAACCATTCCCCGAAGCCTGACCCTCACCCGTCCCCTAATCCTAACCCGTACGCTAACACTAACCCGCGCCCTCACACGCACGCTCCCCCTAAAGCGTTGCCGTACCCTCACCTGGACCCTAAACCGTCCCCGTCCCCTAACCCTAACCCTAGCCCGAACCCTAACCCTAACCCTTCCCCGAAGCCTGACCCTCACCCGTCCCCTAATCCTAACACGTACGCTAACACTAACCCGCGCCCTCACACGCATGCTCCCCCTAAAGCGTTGCCGTACCCTCACCTGGACCCTAAACCGTCCCCGTCCCCTAATGCTAACCCTAGCCCGAACCCTAACCCTAACCCTTCCCCGAAGCCTGACCCTGACCCGTCCCCTAATCCTAACCCGTACGCTAACACTAACCCGCGCCCTCACATGCACGCTCCCCCTAAAGCGTTGCCGTACCCTCACCTGGTCCCTAAACCGTCTCCTTCCCCTAACCCTAACCCTAGCCCGAACCCTAACCCTAACCCTTCCCCGAAGCCTGACCCTCACCCGTCCCCTAATCCTAACCCGTACGCTAACACTAACCCGCGCCCTCACACGCACGCTCCCCCTAAAGCGTTGCCGTACCCTCACCTGGACCCTAAACCGTCCCCGTCCCCTAACCCTAACCCTAGCCCGAACCCTAACCCTAACCCTTCCCCGAAGCCTGACCCTCACCCGTCCCCTAATCCTAACCCGTACGCTAACACTAACCCGCGCGCTCACACGCACGCTCCCCCTAAAGCGTTGCCGTACCCTCACCTGGACCCTAAACCGTCCCCGTACCTTAACCCTAACCCTAGCCCGAACCCTAACACTAACCCTTCCCCGAAGCCTGACCCTCACCCGTCCCGTAATCCTCACCCGTACGCTAACAGTAACCCGCGCCCTCACACGCACGCTCCCCCTAAAGCGTTGCCGTACCCTCACCTGGACCCGAAACCGTCCCCGTCCCCTAACCCTAACCCTAGCCCGAACCCTAACCCTAACCCTTCCCCGAAGCCTGACCCTCACCCGTCCCCTAATCCTAACCCGTACGCTAACACTAACCCACGGCCTCACACGCACGCTCCCCCTAAAGCGTTGCCGTACCCTCACCTGGACCCTAAACCGTCCCCGTCCCCTAACCCTAACCCTAGCCCGAACCCTAACACTAACCCTTCCCCGAAGCCTGACCCTCACCCGTCCCGTAATCCTCACCTGTACGCTAACACTAACCCGCGCCCTCACACGCACGCTCCCCCTAAAGCGTTGCCGTACCCTCACCTGGACCCGAAACCGTCCCCGTCCCCTAACCCTAACCCTAGCCCGAACCCTAACCCTAACCCTTCCCAGAAGCCTGAACCTCACCCGTCCCCTAGTCCTAAACCATACGCTAACACTAACCCGCGCCCTCACACGCACGCTCCCCCTAAAGCGTTGCCGTACCCTCACCTGGACCCTAAACCGTCCCCGTCCCCTAACCCTAACCCTAGCCCGAACCCTAACCCTAACCCTTCCCCGAAGCCTGACCCTCACCCGTCCCGTAATCCTAAGCCGTATGCTAACACTATCGCGCGCCCTCACACGCACGCTCCCCCTAAAGCGTTGCCGTACCCTCACCTGGACCCTAAACCGTCCCCGTCCCCTAACCGTAACCCTAGCCCGATCCCTAACCCTAACCCTTCCCAGAAGCCTGACCCTCACCCGTCCCCTAATCCTAACCCGTACGCTAACATTAACCCGCGCCCTCACACGCACGCTCCCCCTAAAGCGTTGCCGTACCCTCACCTGGACCCTAAACCGTCCCCGTCCCCTAAACCTAACCCTAGCCCGAACCCTAACCCTAACCCTTCCCCGAAGCCTGACCCTCACCCGTCCCCTAATCCTAACCCGTACGCTAACACTAACCCGCGCCCTCACACGCACGCTCCCCCTAAAGTGTTGACGTACCCTCACCTGGACCCTAAACCGTCCCCGTCCCCTAACCCTAACCCTAGCCCGAACCCCAACCCTAACCCTTCCCCGAAGCCTGACCCTCACCCGTCCCCTAATCCTAACCCATACCCTAACACTAACCCGCGCCCTCACACGCACGCTCCCCCTAAAGCGTTGCCGTACCCTCACCTGGACCCTAAACCGTCCCCGTCCCCTAACCCTAACCCTAGCCCGAACCCTAACCCTAACCCTTCCCCGAAGCCTGACCCTCACCCGTCCCCTAATCCTAACCCGTACGCTAACACTAACCCGTGCCCTCCCACGCACGCTCCCCCTAAAGCGTTGCCATACCCTCACCTGGACCCTAAACCGTCCCCGTCCCCTAACCCTAACCCTAGCCCGAACCCTAACCCTAACCCTTCCCCGAAGCCTGACCCTCACCCGTCCCCTAATCCTAACCCTTACGCTAACACTAACCCGCGCCCTCACACGCACGCTCCCCCTAAAGCGTTGCCGTACCCTCACCTGGACCCTAAACCGTCCCCGTCCCCTAACCCTAACCCTAGCCCGAACCCTAACCCTAACCCTTCCCCGAAGCCTGACCCTCACCCGTCCCCTAATCCTAACCCGTACACTAACACTAACCCGCGCCCTCACACGCACGCTCCCCCTAAAGCGTTGCCGTACCCTCACCTGGACCCTAAACCGTCCCCGTCCCCTAACCCTAACCCTAGCACGAACCGTAACCCTAACCCTTCCCCGAAGCCTGACCCTCACCCGTCCCCTAATCCTAACCCATACCCTAACACTAACCCGCGCCCTCACACGCACGCTCCCCCTAAAGCGTTGCCGTACCCTCACCTGGACCCGAAACCGTCCCCGTCCCCTAACCCTAACCCTAGCCCGAACCGTAACCCTAACACTTCCCCGAAGCCTGACCCTCACCCGTCCCCTAATCCTAACCCATACCCTAACACTAACCCGCGCCCTCACACGCACGCTCCCCCTAAAGCGTTGCCGTACCCTCACCTGGACCCTAAACCGTCCCCGTCCCCTAACCCTAACCCTAGCCCGAACACTAACCCTAACCCTTCCCCGAAGCCTGACCCTCACCCGTCCCCTAATCCTAACCCGTACGCTAACACTAACCCGGGCCCTCACACGCACGCTCCCCCTAAAGCGTTGCCGTACCGTCCCCTGGACCCTAAACCGTCCCCGTCCCTGAACCCTAACCCTAGCCCGAACCCTAACACTAACCCTTCCCCGAAGCCTGACCCTCACCCGTCCTGTAATCCTCACCCGTACGCTAACACTAACCCGCGCCCTCACACGCACGCTCCCCCTAAAGCGTTGCCGTACCCTCACCTGGACCCTAAACCGTCCCCGTCCCCTAACCCTAACCCTAGCCCGAACCCTAACCCTAACCCTTCCCCGAAGCCTGAACCTCACCCGTCCCCTAATCCTAAACCATACGCTAACACTAACCCGCGCCCTCACACGCACGCTCCCCCTAAAGCGTTGCCGTACCCTCACCTGGACCCTAAACCGTCCCCGTCCCCTAACCCTAACCCTAGCCCGAACCGTAACCCTAACCATTCCCCGAAGCCTGACCCTCACCCGTCCCCTAATCCTAACCCGTACGCTAACACTAACCCGCGCCCTCACACGCACGCTCCCCCTAAAGCGTTGCCGTACCCTCACCTGGACCCTAAACCGTCCCCGTCCCCTAACCCTAACCCTAGCCCGAACCCTAACCCTAACCCTTCCCCGAAGCCTGACCCTCACCCGTCCCCTAATCCTAACACGTACGCTAACACTAACCCGCGCCCTCACACGCATGCTCCCCCTAAAGCGTTGCCGTACCCTCACCTGGACCCTAAACCGTCCCCGTCCCCTAATGCTAACCCTAGCCCGAACCCTAACCCTAACCCTTCCCCGAAGCCTGACCCTGACCCGTCCCCTAATCCTAACCCGTACGCTAACACTAACCCGCGCCCTCACATGCACGCTCCCACTAAAGCGTTGCCGTACCCTCACCTGGACCCTAAACCGTCCCCGTCCCCTAACCCTAACCCTAGCCCGAACCCTAACCCTAACCCTTCCCCGAAGCCTGACCCTCACCCGTCCCCTAATCCTAACCCGTACACTAACACTAACCCGCGCCCTCACACGCACGCTCCCCCTAAAGCGTTGCCGTACCCTCACCTGGACCCTAAACCGTCCCCGTCCCCTAACCCTAACCCTAGCCCGAACCCTAACCCTAACCCTTCCCCGAAGCCTGACCCTCACCCGTCCCCTAATCCTAACCCGTACGCTAACACTATCGCGCGACCTCACACGCACGCTCCCCCTAAAGCGTTGCCGTACCCTCACCTGGACCCTAAACCGTCCCCGTCCCCTAACCCTAACCCTAGCCCGAACCGTAACCCTAACCCTTCCCCGAAGCCTGACCCTCACCCGTCCCCTAATCCTAACCCGTACGGTAACACTAACCCGCGCCCTCACACGCACGCTCCCCCTAAAGCGTTGCCGTACCCTCACCTGGACCCTAAACCGTCCCCGTCCCCTAACCCTAACCCTAGCCCGAACCCTAACCCTAACCCTTCCCCGAAGCCTGACCCTCACCCGTCCCCTAATCCTAACCCGTACGCTAACACTACCCCGCGCCCTCACACGCACGCTCCCCCTAAAGCGTTGCCGTACCCTCACCTGGACCCTAAACCGTCCCCGTCCCCTAACCCTAACCCTAGCCCGAACCCTAACCCTAACCCTTCCCCGAAGCCTGACCCTCACCCGTCCCCTAATCCTAACCCGTACGCTAACACTAACCCGCGCCCTCACACGCACGCTCCCCCTAAAGCGTTGCCGTACCCTCACCTGGACCCTAAACCGTCCCCGTCCCCTAACCCTAACCCTAGCCCGAACCCTAACCCTAACCCTTACCCGAAGCCTGACCCTCACCCGTCCCATAATCCTAACCCGTTCGCTAACACTAACCCGCGCCCTCACACGCACGCTCCCCCTAAAGCGTTGCCGTACCCTCACCTGGACCCTAAACCGTCCCCGTCCCCTAACCCTAACCCTAGCCCGAACCCTAACCCTAACCCTTCCCCGAAGCCTGACCCTCACCCGTCCCCTAATCCTAACCCGTTCGCTAACACTAACCCGCGCCCTCACACGCACGCTCCCCCTAAAGCGTTGCCGTACCCTCACCTGGACCCTAAACCGTCCCCGTCCCCTAACCCTAACTCTAGCCCGAACCCTAACCCTAACCCTTCCCCGAAGCCTGACCCTCACCCGTCCCCTAATCCTAACCCATACCCTAAAACTAACCCGCGCCCTCACACGCACGCTCCCCCTAAAGCGTTGCCGTACCCTCACCTGGACCCTAAACCGTCCCCGTCCCCTAACCCTAACCCTAGCCCGAACCCTAACCCTAACCCTTCCCCGAAGCCTGACCCTCACCCGTCCCTTAATCCTAAGCCGTACGCTAACACTATCGGGCGCCCTCACACGCACGCTCCCCCTAAAGCGTTGCCGTACCCTCACCTGGACCCTAAACCGTCCCCGTCCCCTAACCCTAACCCTAGCCCGAACCCTTACCCTAACCCTTCCCAGAAGCCTGACCCTCACCCGTCCCCTAATCCTAACCCGTACGCTAACATTAACCCGCGCCCTCACACGCACGCTCCCCCTAAAGCGTTGCCGTACCCTCACCTGGACCCTAAACCGTCCCCGTCCCCTAACCCTAACCCTAGCCCGAACCGTAACCCTAACCCTTCCCCGAAGCCTGACCCTCAGCCGTCCCCTAATCCTAAAACGTACGCTAACACTAACCCGCGCCCTCACACGCACGCTCCCCCTAAAGTGTTGCCGTAGCCTCACCTGGACCCTAAACCGTCCCCGTCCCCTAACCCTAACCCTAGCCCGAACCCTAACCCTAACCCTTCCCCGAAGCCTGACCCTCACCCGTCCCCTAATCCTAACCCGTACCCTAACACTAACCCGCGCCCTCACACGCTCGCTCCCCCTAAAGCGTTGCAGTACCCTCACCTGGACCCTAAACCGTCCCCGTCCCCTAACCCTAACCCTAGCCCGAACCCTAACCCTAACCCTTCCCCGAAGCCTGACCCTCACCCGTCCCCTAATCCTAACCCGTACGCTAACACTAACCCGCGCCCTCACACGCACGCTCCCCCTAAAGCGTTGCCGTACCCTCACCTGGACCCTAAACCGTCCCCGTCCCCTAACCCTAACCCTAGCCCGAACCCTAACCCTAACCCTTACCGAAGCCTGACCCTCACCCGTCCCCTAATCCTAACCCGTACGCTAACACTAACCCGCGCCCTCACACGCACGCTCCCCCTAAAGCGTTGCCGTACCCTCACCTGGACCCTAAACCGTCCCCGTCCCCTAACCCTAACCCTAGCCCGAACCCTAACACTAACCCTTCCCCGAAGCCTGACCCTCACCCGTCCCGTAACCCTCACCCGTACGCTAACACTAACCCGCGCCCTCACACGCACGCTCCCCCTAAAGCGTTGCCGTACCCTCACCTGGACCCGAAACCGTCCCCGTCCCCTAACCCTAACCCTAGCCCGAACCCTAACCCTAACCCTTCCCAGAAGCCTGAACCTCACCCGTCCCCTAATCCTAAACCATACGCTAACACTAACCCGCGCCCTCACACGCACGCTCCCCCTAAAGCGTTGCCGTACCCTCACCTGGACCCTAAACCGTCCCCGTCCCCTAACCCTAACCCTAGCCCGAACCCTAACCCTAACCCTTCCCCGAAGCCTGACCCTCACCCGTCCCTTAATCCTAAGCCGTACGCTAACACTATCGCGCGCCCTCACACGCACGCTCCCCCTAAAGCGTTGCCGTACCCTCACCTGGACCCTAAACCGTCCCCGTCCCCTAACCGTAACCCTAGCCCGATCCCTAACCCTAACCCTTCCCAGAAGCCTGACCCTCACCCGTCCCCTAATCCTAACCCGTACGCTAACATTAACCCGCGCCCTCACACGCACGCTCCCTCTAAAGCGTTGCCGTACCCTCACCTGGACCCTAAACCGTCCCCGTCCCCTAACCCTAACCCTAGCCCGAACCCTAACCCTAACCCTTCCCCGAAGCCTGACCCTCACCCGTCCCCTAATCCTAACCCGTACGCTAACACTAACCCGCGCCCTCACACGCACGCTCCCCCTAAAGCGTTGCCGTACCCTCACCTGGACCCTAAACCGTCCCCGTCCCCTAACCCTAACCCTAGCCCGAAACCTAACCCTAACCCTTCCCCGAAGCCTGACCCTCACCCGTCCCCTAATCCTAACCCATACCCTAACACTAACCCGCGCCCTCACACGCACGCTCCCCCTAAAGCGTTGCCGTACCCTCACCTGGACCCTAAACCGTCCCCGTCCCCTAACCCTAACCCTAGCCCGAACCCTAACCCTAACCCTTCCCCGAAGCCTGACCCTCACCCGTCCCCTAATCCTAACCCGTACGCTAACACTAACCCGCGCCCTCACACGCACGCTCCCCCTAAAGCGTTGCCGTACCCTCACCTGGACCCGAAACCGTCCCCGTCCCCTAACCCTAACCCTAGCCCGAACCCTAACCCTAACCCTTCCCCGAAGCCTGACCCTCACCCGTCCCCTAATCCTAACCCGTACGCTAACACTAACCCGCGCCCTCACACGCACGCTCCCCCTAAAGCGTTGCCGTACCCTCACCTGGACCCTAAACCGTCCCCGTCCCCTAACCCTAACCCTAGCCAGAACCCTAACCCTAACCCTTCCCCGAAGCCTGACCCTCACCCGTCCCCTAATCCTAACCCATACCCTAACACTAACCCGCGCCCTCACACGCACGCTCCCCCTAAAGCGTTGCCGTACCCTCACCTGGACCCGAAACCGTCCCCGTCCCCTAACCCAAACCCTAGCCCGAACCGTAACCCTAAAACTTCCCCGAAGCCTGACCCTCACCCGTCCCCTAATCCTAACCCGTACGCTAACACTAATCCGCGCCCTCACACGCACGCTCCCCCTAAAGCGTTGCCGTACCCTCACCTGGACCCTAAACCGTCCCCGTCCCCTAACCCTAACCCTAGCCCGAACCCTAACCCTAACCCTTCCCCGAAGCCTGACCCTCACCCGTCCCCTAATCCTAACCCGTACGCTAACACTAACCCGCGCCCTCACACGCACGCTCCCCCTAAAGCGTTGCCGTACCCTCACCTGGACCCTAAACCGTCCCCGTCCCCTAACCCTAACCCTAGCCCGAAACCTAACCCTAACCCTTCCCCGAAGCCTGACCCTCACCCGTCCCCTAATCCTAACCCATACCCTAACACTAACCCGCGCCCTCACACGCACGCTCCCCCTAAAGCGTTGCCGTACCCTCACCTGGACCCTAAACCGTCCCCGTCCCCTAACCCTAACCCTAGCCCGAACCCTAACCCTAACCCTTCCCCGAAGCCTGACCCTCACCCGTCCCCTAATCCTAACCCGTACGCTAACACTAACCCGCGCCCTCACACGCACGCTCCCCCTAAAGCGTTGCCGTACCCTCACCTGGACCCGAAACCGTCCCCGTCCCCTAACCCTAACCCTAGCCCGAACCCTAACCCTAACCCTTCCCCGAAGCCTGACCCTCACCCGTTCCCTAATCCTAACCCGTACGCTAACACTAACCCGCGCCCTCACACGCACGCTCCCCCTAAAGCGTTGCCGTACCCTCACCTGGACCCTAAACCGTCCCCGTCCCCTAACCCTAACCCTAGCCAGAACCCTAACCCTAACCCTTCCCCGAAGCCTGACCCTCACCCGTCCCCTAATCCTAACCCATACCCTAACACTAACCCGCGCCCTCACACGCACGCTCCCCCTAAAGCGTTGCCGTACCCTCACCTGGACCCGAAACCGTCCCCGTCCCCTAACCCAAACCCTAGCCCGAACCGTAACCCTAAAACTTCCCCGAAGCCTGACCCTCACCCGTCCCCTAATCCTAACCCGTACGCTAACACTAATCCGCGCCCTCACACGCACGCTCCCCCTAAAGCGTTGCCGTACCCTCACCTGGACCCTAAACCGTCCCCGTCCCCTAACCATAACCCTAGCCCGAACACTAACCCTAACCCTTCCCCGAAGCCTGACCCTCACCCGTTCCCTAATCCTAACCCGTACGCTAACACTAACCCGCGCCCTCACACGCATGCTCCCCCTAAAGCGTTGCCGTACCGTCACCTGGACCCTAAACCGTCCCCGTACCTTAACCCTAACCCTAGCCCGAACCCTAACACTAACCCTTCCCCGAAGCCTGACCCTCACCCGTCCCGTAATCCTCACCCGTACGCTAACACTAACCCGCGCCCTCACACGCACGCTCCCCCTAAAGCGTTGCCGTACCCTCACCTGGACCCGAAACCGTCCCCGTCCCCTAACCCTAACCCTAGCCCGAACCCTAACCCTAACCCTTCCCCGAAGCCTGACCCTCACCCGTCCCCTAATCCTATCCCGTACGCTAACACTAACCCACGCCCTCACACGCACGCTCCCCCTAAAGCGTTGCCGTACCCTCACCTGGACCCTAAACCGTCCCCGTCCCCTAACCCTAACCCTAGCCCGAACCCTAACACTAACCCTTCCCCGAAGCCTGACCCTCACCCGTCCCGTAATCCTCACCCGTACGCTAACACTAACCCGCGCCCTCACACGCACGCTCCCCCTAAAGCGTTGCCGTTCCCTCACCTGGACTCTAAACCGTCCCCGTCCCCTAACCCTAACCCTAGCCCGAACCCTAACCCTAACCCTTCCCCGAAGCCTGACCCTCACCCGTCCCCTAATCCTAACCCATACGCTAACACTAACCCGCGCCCTCACACGCACGCTCCCCCTAAAGCGTTGCCGTACCCTCACCTGTACCCTAAACCGTCCCCGTCCCCTAACCCTAACCCTAGCCCGAACCCTAACCCTAACCCTTCCCCGAAGCCTGACCCTCTCCCGTCCCCTAATCCTAACCCGTACGCTGACACTAACCCGCGCCCTCACACGCACGCTCCACCTAAAGCTTTGCCATACCCTCACCTGGACCCTAAACCGTCCCCGTCCCCTAACCCTAACCCTAGCCCGAACCCTAACCCTAACCCTTCCCCGAAGCCTGACCCTCTCCCGTCCCCTAATCCTAACCCATACCCTAACGCTAAACCGCACGCTCACACGCACGCTCCCCCTAAAGCGTTGCCGTACCCTCACCTGGACCCTAAACCGTCCCCGTCCCCTAACCCTAACCCTAGCCCGAACCCTAACCCTAACCCTTCCCCGAAGCCTGACCCTCACCCGTCCCCTAATCCTAACCCGTACGCTAACACTAACCCGCGCCCTCACACGCACGCTCCCCCTAAAGCGTTGCCGTACCCTCACCTGGACCCTAAACCGTCCCCGTCCCCTAACCCTAACCCTAGCCCGAACCCTAACCCTAACCCTTCCCCGAAGCCTGACCCTCACCCGTCCCCTAATCCTAACCCGTACGCTAACACTAACCCGCGCCCTCACACGCACGCTCCCCCTAAAGTGTTGCCGTACCCTCACCTGGACCCTAAACCGTCCCCGTCCCCTAACACTAACCCTAGCCCGAACCCCAACCCTAACCCTTCCCCGAAGCCTGACCCTCACCCGTCCCCTAATCCTAACCCATACCCTAACACTAACCCGCGCCCTCACACGCACGCTCCCCCTAAAGCGTTGCCGTACCCTCACCTGGACCCTAAACCGTCCCCGTCCCCTAACCCTAACCCTAGCCCGAACCCTAACCCTAACCCTTCCCCGAAGCCTGACCCTCACCCGTCCCCTAATCCTAACCCGTACGCTAACACTAACCCGTGCCCTCCCACGCACGCTCCCCCTAAAGCGTTGCCATACCCTCACCTGGACCCTAAACCGTCCCCGTCCCCTAACCCTAACCCTAGCCCGAACCCTAACCCTAACCCTTCCCCGAAGCCTGACCCTCACCCGTCCCCTAATCCTAACCCGTACGCTAACACTAACCCGCGCCCTCACATGCACACTCCCCCTAAAGCGTTGCCGTACCCTCACCTGGACCCTAAACCGTCCCCGTCCCCTAACCCTAACCCTAGCCCGAACCCTAACCCTAACCCTTCCCCGAAGCCTGACCCTCACCCGTCCGCTAATCCTAACCCGTACGCTAACACTAACCCGCGCCCTCACACGCACGCTCCCCCTAAAGCGTTGCCGTACCCTCACCTGGACCCTAAACCGTCCCCGTCCCCTAACCCTAACCCTAGCCGGAACCCTAACCCTAACCCTTCCCCGAAGCCTGACCCTCACCCGTCTCCTAATCCTAACCCATACCCTAACACTAACCCGCGCCCTCACACGCACGCTCCCCCTAAAGCGTTGCCGTACCCTCACCTGGACCCGAAACCGTCCCCGTCCCCTAACCCTAACCCTAGCCCGAACCGTAACCCTAAAACTTCCCCGAAGCCTGACCCTCACCCGTCCCCTAATCCTAACCCATACCCTAACACTAACCCGCGCCCTCACAAGCACGCTCCCCCTAAAGCGTTGCCGTACCCTCACCTGGACCCTAAACCGTCCCCGTCCCCTAACCCTAACCCTAGCCCGAACAGTAACCCTAACCCTTCCCCGAAGCCTGACCCTGACCCGTCCCCTAATCCTAACCCGTACGCTAACACTACCCCGCGCCCTCACACGCACGCTCCCCCTAAAGCGTTGCCGTACCCTCACCTGGACCCTAAACCGTCCCCGTCCCCTAACCCTAACCCTAGCCCGAACCCTAACCCTAACCCTTCCCCGAAGCCTGACCCTCACCCGTCCCCTAATCCTAACCCGTACACTAACACTAACCCGCGCCCTCACATGCACGCTCCCCCTAAAGCGTTGCCGTACCCTCACCTGGACCCTAAACCGTCCCCGTCCCCTAACCCTAACCCTAGCCCGAACCCTAACCCTAACCCTTCCCCGAAGCCTGACCCTCACCCGTCCCCTAATCCTAACACGTACACTAACACTATCGCGCGACCTCACACGCACGCTCCCCCTAAAGCGTTGCCGTACCCTCACCTGGACCCTAAACCGTCCCCGTCCCCTAACCCTAACCCTAGCCCGAACCGTAACCCTAACCCTTCCCCGAAGCCTGACCCTCACCCGTCCCCTAATCCTAACCCGTACGGTAACACTAACCCGCGCCCTCACATGCACGCTCCCCCTAAAGCGTTGCCGTACCCTCACCTGGACCCGAAACCGTCCCCGTCCCCTAACCCTAACCCTAGCCCGAACCCTAACCCTAACCCTTCCCCGAAGCCTGACCCTCACCCGTCCCCTAATCCTAACCCGTACGCTAACACTACCCCGCGCCCTCACACGCACGCTCCCCCTAAAGCGTTGCCATACCCTCACCTGGACCCTAAACCGTCCCCGTCCCCTAACCCTAACCCTAGCCCGAACCCTAACCCTAACCCTTCCCCGAAGCCTGACCCTCACCCGTCCCCTAATCCTAACCCGTACGCTAACACTAACCCGCGCCCTCACACGCACGCTCCCCCTAAAGCGTTGCCGTACTCTCACCTGGACCCTAAACCGTCCCCATCCCCTAACCCTAACCCTAGCCCGAACCCTAACCCTAACCCTTACCCGAAGCCTGACCCTCACCCGTCCCCTAATCCTAACCCGTTCGCTAACACTAACCCGCGCCCTCACACGCACGCTCCCCCTAAAGCGTTGCCGTACCCTCACCTGGACCCTAAACCGTCCCCGTCCCCTAACCCTAACCCTAGCCCGAACCCTAACCCTAACCCTTCCCCGAAGCCTGACCCTCACCCGTCCCATAATCCTAACCCGTTCGCTAACACTAACCCGCGCCCTCACACGCACGCTCCCCCTAAAGCGTTGCCGTACCCTCACCTGGACCCTAAACCGTCCCCGTCCCCTAACCCTAACTCTAGCCCGAACCCTAACCCTAACCCTTCCCCGAAGCCTGAACCTCACCCGTCCCCTAATCCTAACCCATACCCTAAAACTAACCCGCGCCCTCACACGCACGCTCCCCCTAAAGCGTTGCCATACCCTCACCTGGACCCTAAACCGTCCCCGTCCCCTAACCCTAACCCTAGCCCGAACCCTAACCCTAACCCTTCCCCGAAGCCTGACCCTCACCCGTCCCTTAATCCTAAGCCGTACGCTAACACTATCGGGCGCCCTCACACGCACGCTCCCCCTAAAGCGTTGCCGTACCCTCACCTGGACCCTAAACCGTCCCCGTCCCCTAACCCTAACCCTAGCCCGAACCCTAACCCTAACCCTTCCCAGAAGCCTGACCCTCACCCGTCCCCTAATCCTAACCCGTACGCTACATTAAACCCCGCGCCCTCACACGCACGCTCCCCCTAAAGCGTTGCCGTACCCTCACCTGGACCCTAAACCGTCCCCGTCCCCTAACCCTAACCCTAGCCCGAACCCTAACCCTAACCCTTCCCCAAAGCCTGACCCTCACCCGTCCCCTAATCCTAACCCGTACGCTAACACTAACCCGCGCCCTCACACGCACGCTCCCCCTAAAGCGTTGCCGTACCCTCACCTGGACCCTAAACCGTCCCCGTCCCCTAACCCTAACCCTAGCCCGAACCCTAACCCTAACCCTTCCCCGAAGCCTGACCCTCACCCGTCCCCTAATCCTAACCCGTACCCTAACACTAACCCGCGCCCTCACACGCTCGCTCCCCCTAAAGCGTTGCAGTACCCTCACCTGGACCCTAAACCGTCCCCGTCCCCTAACCCTAAGCCTAGCCCGAACCCTAACCCTAACCCTTCCCCGAAGCCTGACCCTCACCCGTCCCCTAATCCTAACCCGTACGCTAACACTAACCCGCGCCCTCACACGCACGCTCCCCCTAAAGCGTTGCCGTACCCTCACCTGGACCCTAAACCGTCCCCGTCCCCTAACCCTAACCCTAGCCCGAACCCTAACCCTAACCCTTCCCCGAAGCCTGACCCTCACCCGTCCCCTAATCCTAACCCGTACGCTAACACTAACCCGCGCCCTCACACGCACGCTCCCCCTAAAGCGTTGCCGTACCCTCACCTGGACCCTAAACCGTCCCCGTCCCCTAACCCTAACCCTAGCCCGAACCCTAACACTAACCCTTCCCCGAAGCCTGACCCTCACCCGTCCCGTAACCCTCACCCGTACGCTAACACTAACCCGTGCCCTCACACGCACGCTCCCCCTAAAGCGTTGCCGTACCCTCACCTGGACCCGAAACCGTCCCCGTCCCCTAACCCTAACCCTAGCCCGAACCCTAACCCTAACCCTTCCCAGAAGCCTGAACCTCACCCGTCCCCTAATCCTAAACCATACGCTAACACTAACCCGCGCCCTCACACGCACGCTCCCCCTAAAGCGTTGCCGTACCCTCACCTGGACCCTAAACCGTCCCCGTCCCCTAACCCTAACCCTAGCCCGAACCCTAACCCTAACCCTTCCCCGAAGCCTGACCCTCACCCGTCCCTTAATCCTAAGCCGTACGCTAACACTATCGCGCGCCCTCACACGCACGCTCCCCCTAAAGCGTTGCCGTACCCTCACCTGGACCCTAAACCGTCCCCGTCCCCTAACCGTAACCCTAGCCCGATCCCTAACCCTAACCCTTCCCAGAAGCCTGACCCTCACCCGTCCCCTAATCCTAACCCGTACGCTAACATTAACCCGCGCCCTCACACGCACGCTCCCTCTAAAGCGTTGCCGTACCCTCACCTGGACCCTAAACCGTCCCCGTCCCCTAACCCTAACCCTAGCCCGAACCCTAACCCTAACCCTTCCCCGAAGCCTGACCCTCACCCGTCCCCTAATCCTAACCCGTACGCTAACACTAACCCGCGCCCTCACACGCACGCTCCCCCTAAAGCGTTGCCGTACCCTCACCTGGACCCTAAACCGTCCCCGTCCCCTAACCCTAACCCTAGCCCGAAACCTAACCCTAACCCTTCCCCGAAGCCTGACCCTCACCCGTCCCCTAATCCTAACCCATACCCTAACACTAACCCGCGCCCTCACACGCACGCTCCCCCTAAAGCGTTGCCGTACCCTCACCTGGACCCTAAACCGTCCCCGTCCCCTAACACTAACCCTAGCCCGAACCCTAACCCTAACCCTTCCCCGAAGCCTGACCCTCACCCGTCCCCTAATCCTAACCCGTACGCTAACACTAACCCGCGCCCTCACACGCACGCTCCCCCTAAAGCGTTGCCGTACCCTCACCTGGACCCGAAACCGTCCCCGTCCCCTAACCCTAACCCTAGCCCGAACCCTAACCCTAACCCTTCCCCGAAGCCTGACCCTCACCCGTCCCCTAATCCTAACCCGTACGCTAACACTAACCCGCGCCCTCACACGCACGCTCCCCCTAAAGCGTTGCCGTTCCCTCACCTGGACCCTAAACCGTCCCCGTCCCCTAACCCTAACCATAGCCCGAACCCTAACCCTAACCCTTCCCCGAAGCCTGACCCTCACCCGTCCCCTAATCCTAACCCATACGCTAACACTAACCCGCGCCCTCACACGCACGCTCCCCCTAAAGCGTTGCCGTACCCTCACCTGTACCCTAAACCGTCCCCGTCCCCTAACCCTAACCCTAGCCTGAACCGTAACCCTAACCCTTCCCCGAAGCCTGACCCTCTCCCGTCCCCTAATCCTAACCCGTACGCTGACACTAACCCGCGCCCTCACACGCACGCTCCACCTAAAGCGTTGCCGTACCCTCACCTGGACCCTAAACCGTCCCCGTCCCCTAACCCTAACCCTAGCCCGAACCCTAACCCTAACCCTTCCCCGAAGCCTGACCCTCACCCGTCCCCTAATCCTAACCCATACCCTAACGCTAAACCGCACCCTCACACGCACGCTCCCCCTAAAGCGTTGCCGTACCCTCACCTGGACCCTAAACCGTCCCCGTCCCCTAACCCTAACCCTAGCCCGAACCCTAACCCTAACCCTTCCCCGAAGCCTGACCCTCACCCGTCCCCTAATCCTAACCCGTACGCTAACACTAACCCGCGCCCTCACACGCACGCTCCCCCTAAAGCGTTGCCGTACCCTCACCTGGACCCTAAACCGTCCCCGTCCCCTAACCCTAATCCTAGCCCGAACCCTAACCCTAACCCTTCCCCGAAGCCTGACCCTCACCCGTCCCCTAATCCTAACCCGTACGCTAACACTAACCCGCACCCTCACACGCACGCTCCCCCTAAAGCGTTGCCGTACCCTCACCTGGACCCTAAACCGTCCCCGTCCCCTAACCCTAACCCTAGCCGGAACCCTAACCCTAACCCTTCCCCGAAGCCTGACCCTCACCCGTCCCCTAATCCTAACCCATACGCTAACACTAACCCGCGCCCTCACACGCACGCTCCCCCTAAAGCGTTGCCGTACCATCACCTGTACCCTAAACCGTCCCCGTCCCCTAACCCTAACCCTAGCCCGAACCGTAACCCTAACCCTTCCCCGAAGCCTGACCCTCTCGCGTCCCCTAATCCTAACCCGTACGCTGACACTAACCCGCGCCCTCACACGCACGCTCCACCTAAAGCGTTGCCGTACCCTCACCTGGACCCTAAACCGTCCCCGTCCCCTAACCCTAACCCTAGCCCGAACCCTAACCCTAACCCTTCCCCGAAGCCTGACCCTCACCCGTCCCCTAATCCTAACCCGTACGCTAACATTAACCCGCGCCCTCACACGCACGCTCCCCCTAAAGCGTTGCCGTACCCTCACCTGGACCCTAAACCGTCCCCGTCCCCTAACCCTAACCCTAGCCCGAACCCTAACCCTAACCCTTCCCCAAAGCCTGACCCTCACCCGTCCCCTAATCCTAACCCGTACGCTAACACTAACCCGCGCCCTCACACGCACGCTCCCCCTAAAGCGTTGCCGTAC
The DNA here is from genome assembly GCF_951394435.1 of Stenella coeruleoalba. NCBI lineage: Eukaryota > Metazoa > Chordata > Mammalia > Artiodactyla > Delphinidae > Stenella > Stenella coeruleoalba. Next base: position 34,213 of record NW_027646224.1, read on the forward strand.
CCTCACCTGGACCCTAAACCGTCCCCGTCCCCTAACCCTAACCCTAGCCCGAACCCTAACCCTAACCCTTCCCCGAAGCCTGACCCTCACCCGTCCCCTAATCCTAACCCGTACCCTAACACTAACCCGCGCCCTCACACGCTCGCTCCCCCTAAAGCGTTGCAGTACCCTCACCTGGACCCTAAACCGTCCCCGTCCCCTAACCCTAAGCCTAGCCCGAACCCTAACCCTAACCCTTCCCCGAAGCCTGACCCTCACCCGTCCCCTAATCCTAACCCGTACGCTAACACTAACCCGCGCCCTCACACGCACGCTCCCCCTAAAGCGTTGCCGTACCCTCACCTGGACCCTAAACCGTCCCCGTCCCCTAACCCTAACCCTAGCCCGAACCCTAACCCTAACCCTTCCCCGAAGCCTGACCCTCACCCGTCCCCTAATCCTAACCCGTACGCTAACACTAACCCGCGCCCTCACACGCACGCTCCCCCTAAAGCGTTGCCGTACCCTCACCTGGACCCTAAACCGTCCCCGTCCCCTAACCCTAACCCTAGCCCGAACCCTAACACTAACCCTTCCCCGAAGCCTGACCCTCACCCGTCCCGTAACCCTCACCCGTACGCTAACACTAACCCGTGCCCTCACACGCACGCTCCCCCTAAAGCGTTGCCGTACCCTCACCTGGACCCGAAACCGTCCCCGTCCCCTAACCCTAACCCTAGCCCGAACCCTAACCCTAACCCTTCCCAGAAGCCTGAACCTCACCCGTCCCCTAATCCTAAACCATACGCTAACACTAACCCGCGCCCTCACACGCACGCTCCCCCTAAAGCGTTGCCGTACCCTCACCTGGACCCTAAACCGTCCCCGTCCCCTAACCCTAACCCTAGCCCGAACCCTAACCCTAACCCTTCCCCGAAGCCTGACCCTCACCCGTCCCTTAATCCTAAGCCGTACGCTAACACTATCGCGCGCCCTCACACGCACGCTCCCCCTAAAGCGTTGCCGTACCCTCACCTGGACCCTAAACCGTCCCCGTCCCCTAACCGTAACCCTAGCCCGATCCCTAACCCTAACCCTTCCCAGAAGCCTGACCCTCACCCGTCCCCTAATCCTAACCCGTACGCTAACATTAACCCGCGCCCTCACACGCACGCTCCCTCTAAAGCGTTGCCGTACCCTCACCTGGACCCTAAACCGTCCCCGTCCCCTAACCCTAACCCTAGCCCGAACCCTAACCCTAACCCTTCCCCGAAGCCTGACCCTCACCCGTCCCCTAATCCTAACCCGTACGCTAACACTAACCCGCGCCCTCACACGCACGCTCCCCCTAAAGCGTTGCCGTACCCTCACCTGGACCCTAAACCGTCCCCGTCCCCTAACCCTAACCCTAGCCCGAAACCTAACCCTAACCCTTCCCCGAAGCCTGACCCTCACCCGTCCCCTAATCCTAACCCATACCCTAACACTAACCCGCGCCCTCACACGCACGCTCCCCCTAAAGCGTTGCCGTACCCTCACCTGGACCCTAAACCGTCCCCGTCCCCTAACACTAACCCTAGCCCGAACCCTAACCCTAACCCTTCCCCGAAGCCTGACCCTCACCCGTCCCCTAATCCTAACCCGTACGCTAACACTAACCCGCGCCCTCACACGCACGCTCCCCCTAAAGCGTTGCCGTACCCTCACCTGGACCCGAAACCGTCCCCGTCCCCTAACCCTAACCCTAGCCCGAACCCTAACCCTAACCCTTCCCCGAAGCCTGACCCTCACCCGTCCCCTAATCCTAACCCGTACGCTAACACTAACCCGCGCCCTCACACGCACGCTCCCCCTAAAGCGTTGCCGTTCCCTCACCTGGACCCTAAACCGTCCCCGTCCCCTAACCCTAACCATAGCCCGAACCCTAACCCTAACCCTTCCCCGAAGCCTGACCCTCACCCGTCCCCTAATCCTAACCCATACGCTAACACTAACCCGCGCCCTCACACGCACGCTCCCCCTAAAGCGTTGCCGTACCCTCACCTGTACCCTAAACCGTCCCCGTCCCCTAACCCTAACCCTAGCCTGAACCGTAACCCTAACCCTTCCCCGAAGCCTGACCCTCTCCCGTCCCCTAATCCTAACCCGTACGCTGACACTAACCCGCGCCCTCACACGCACGCTCCACCTAAAGCGTTGCCGTACCCTCACCTGGACCCTAAACCGTCCCCGTCCCCTAACCCTAACCCTAGCCCGAACCCTAACCCTAACCCTTCCCCGAAGCCTGACCCTCACCCGTCCCCTAATCCTAACCCATACCCTAACGCTAAACCGCACCCTCACACGCACGCTCCCCCTAAAGCGTTGCCGTACCCTCACCTGGACCCTAAACCGTCCCCGTCCCCTAACCCTAACCCTAGCCCGAACCCTAACCCTAACCCTTCCCCGAAGCCTGACCCTCACCCGTCCCCTAATCCTAACCCGTACGCTAACACTAACCCGCGCCCTCACACGCACGCTCCCCCTAAAGCGTTGCCGTACCCTCACCTGGACCCTAAACCGTCCCCGTCCCCTAACCCTAATCCTAGCCCGAACCCTAACCCTAACCCTTCCCCGAAGCCTGACCCTCACCCGTCCCCTAATCCTAACCCGTACGCTAACACTAACCCGCACCCTCACACGCACGCTCCCCCTAAAGCGTTGCCGTACCCTCACCTGGACCCTAAACCGTCCCCGTCCCCTAACCCTAACCCTAGCCGGAACCCTAACCCTAACCCTTCCCCGAAGCCTGACCCTCACCCGTCCCCTAATCCTAACCCATACGCTAACACTAACCCGCGCCCTCACACGCACGCTCCCCCTAAAGCGTTGCCGTACCATCACCTGTACCCTAAACCGTCCCCGTCCCCTAACCCTAACCCTAGCCCGAACCGTAACCCTAACCCTTCCCCGAAGCCTGACCCTCTCGCGTCCCCTAATCCTAACCCGTACGCTGACACTAACCCGCGCCCTCACACGCACGCTCCACCTAAAGCGTTGCCGTACCCTCACCTGGACCCTAAACCGTCCCCGTCCCCTAACCCTAACCCTAGCCCGAACCCTAACCCTAACCCTTCCCCGAAGCCTGACCCTCACCCGTCCCCTAATCCTAACCCGTACGCTAACACTAACCCACGCCCTCACACGCACGCTCCCCCTAAAGCGTTGCCGTACCCTCACCTGGACCCTAAACCGTCCCCGTCCCCTAACCCTAACCCTAGCCCGAACCCTAACCCTAACCCTTCCCCGAAGCCTGACCCTCACCCGTCCCCTAATCCTAAGCCGTACGCTAACACTATCGCGCGCCCTCACACGCACGCTCCCCCTAAAGCGTTGCCGTACCCTCACCTGGACCCTCAACCGTCCCCGTCCCCTAACCCTAACCCTAGCCCGAACCCTAACCCTAACCCTTCCCCGAAGCCTGACCCTCACCCGTACCCTAATCCTAACCCGTACGCTAACACTAACCCGCGCCCTCACACGCACGCTCCCCCTAAAGCGTTGCCGTACCCTCACCTGGACCCTAAACCGTCCCCGTCCCCTAACCCTAACCCTAGCCCGAACCCTAACCCTAACCCTTCCCCGAAGCCTGACCCTCACCCGTCCCCTAATCCTAACCCGTACGCTAACACTAACCCGCGCCCTCACACGCACGCTCCCCCTAAAGCGTTGCCGTACCCTCACCTGGACCCGAAACCGTCCCCGTCCCCTAACCCTAACCCTAGCCCGAACCCTAACCCTAACCCTTCCCCGAAGCCTAACCCTCACCCGTCCCCTAATCCTAACCCGTACCCTAACACTAACCCGCGCCCTCACACGCACGCTCCCCCTAAAGCGTTTCCGTACCCTCACCTGGACCCTAAACCGTCCCCGTCCCCTACCCCTAACCCTAGCCCGAACCCTAACCCTAACCCTTCCCCGAAGCCTGACCCTCACCCGTCCCCTAATCCTAACCCGTACACTAACACTAACCCGCGCCCTCACACGCATGCTCCCCCTAAAGCGTTGCCGTACCCTCACCTGGACCCTAAACCCTCCCCGTCCCCTAACCCTAACCCTACCCCGAACCCTAACCCTAACCCTTCCCCGAAGCCTGACCCTCACCCGTCCCCTAATCCTAACCCGTACGCTAACACTACCCCACGCCCTCACACGCACGCTCCCCCTAAAGCGTTGCCGTACCCTCACCTGGACCCTAAACCGTCCCCGTCCCCTAACCCTAACCCTAGCCCGAACCCTAACCCTAACCCTTCCCCGAAGCCTGACCCTCACCCGTCCCCTAATCCTAACCCGTACGCTAACACTAACCCGCGCCCTCACACGCACGCTCCCCCTAAAGCGTTGCCGTACCCTCACCTGGACCCTAAACCGTCCCCGTCCCCTAACCCTAACCCTAGCCCGAACCCTAACCCTAACCCTTCCCAGAAGCCTGACCCTCACCCGTCCCCTAATCCTAAGCCGTACGCTAACACTAACCCGCGCCCTCACACGCACGCTCCCCCTAAAGCGTTGCCGTACCCTCACCTGGACCCGAAACTGTCCCCGTCCCCTAACCCTAACCCTAGCCCGAACCCTAACCCTAACCCTTCCCCGAAGCCTGACCCTCACCCGTCCCCTAATCCTAACCCGTACGCTAACACTAACCCGCGCCCTCACACGCACACTCCCCCTAAAGCGTTGCCGTACCCTCACCTGGACCCTAAACCGTCCCCGTCCCCTAACCCTAACCCTAGCCCGAACCCTAACCCTAACCCTTCCCCGAAGCCTGACCCTCACCCGTCCCCTAATCCTAACCCGTACGCTAACACTAACCCGCGCCCTCACACGCACGCTCCCCCTAAAGCGTTGCCGTACCCTCACCTGGACCCTAAACCCTCCCCGTCCCCTAACCCTAACCCTAGCCCGAACCCTAACCCTAACCCTTCCCCGAAGCCTGACCCTCACCCGTCCCCTAATCCTAACCCGTACGCTAACACTACCCCGCGCCCTCACACGCACGCTCCCCCTAAAGCGTTGACGTACCCTCACCTGGACCCTAAACCGTCCCCGTCCCCTAACCCTAACCCTAGCCCGAACCCTAACCCTAACCCTTCCCCGAAGCCTGACCCTCTCCCGTCCCCTAATCCTAACCCGTATGCTAACACTAACCCGCGCCCTCACACGCACGCTCCCCCTAAAGCGTTGCCGTACCCTCACCTGGACCCTAAACCGTCCCCGTCCCCTAACCCTAACCCTAGCCCGAACCCTAACCCTAACCCTTCCCCGAAGCCTGACCCTCACCCGTCCCCTAATCCTAACCCGTACGCTAACACTAACCCGCGCCCTCACACGCACGCTCCCCCTAAAGCGTTGCCGTACCCTCACCTGGACCCTAAACCGTCCCCGTCCCCTAACCCTAACCCTAGCCCGAACCCTAACCCTAACCCTTCCCCGAAGCCTGACCCTCACCCGTCCCATAATCCTAACCCGTACGCTAACACGAACCCGCGCCCTCACACGCACGCTCCCCCTAAAGCGTTGCCGTACCCTCACCTGGACCCTAAACCGTCCCCGTCCCCTAACCCTAACCCTAGCCCGAACCCTAACCCTAACCCTTCCCCGAAGCCTGACCCTCACCCGTCCCCTAATCCTAACCCGTACGCTAACACTAACCCGCGCCCTCACACGCACGCTCCCCCTAAAGCGTTGCCGTACCCTCACCTGGACCCTAAACCGTCCCCGTCCCCTAACCCTAACCGTAGCCCGAACCCTAACCCTAACACTTCCCCGAAGCCTGACCCTCACCCGTCCCCTAATCCTAACCCGTACGCTAACACTATCCCGCGCCCTCACACGCACACTCCCCCTAAAGCGTTGCCGTACCCTCACCTGGACCCTAAACCGTCCCCGTCCCCTAACCCTAACCCTAGCCCGAACCCTAACCCTAACCCTTCCCCGAAGCCTGACCCTCACCCGTCCCCTAATCCTAACCCGTACGCTAACACTAACCCGCGCCCTCACACGCACGCTCCCCCTAAAGCGTTGCCGTACCCTCACCTGGACCCGAAACCGTCCCCGTCCCCTAACCCAAACCCTAGCCCGAACCGTAACCCTAAAACTTCCCCGAAGCCTGACCCTCACCCGTCCCCTAATCCTAACCCGTACGCTAACACTAATCCGCGCCCTCACACGCACGCTCCCCCTAAAGCGTTGCCGTACCCTCACCTGGACCCTAAACCGTCCCCGTCCCCTAACCATAACCCTAGCCCGAACACTAACCCTAACCCTTCCCCGAAGCCTGACCCTCACCCGTTCCCTAATCCTAACCCGTACGCTAACACTAACCCGCGCCCTCACACGCATGCTCCCCCTAAAGCCTTGCCGTACCGTCACCTGGACCCTAAACCGTCCCCGTACCTTAACCCTAACCCTAGCCCGAACCCTAACACTAACCCTTCCCCGAAGCCTGACCCTCATCCGTCCCGTAATCCTCACCCGTACGCTAACACTAACCCGCGCCCTCACACGCACGCTCCCCCTAAAGCGTTGCCGTACCCTCACCTGGACCCGAAACCGTCCCCGTCCCCTAACCCTAACCCTAGCCCGAACCCTAACCCTAACCCTTCCCCGAAGCCTGACCCTCACCCGTCCCCTAATCCTATCCCGTACGCTAACACTAACCCACGCCCTCACACGCACGCTCCCCCTAAAGCGTTGCCGTACCCTCACCTGGACCCTAAACCGTCCCCGTCCCCTAACCCTAACCCTAGCCCGAACCCTAACACTAACCCTTCCCCGAAGCCTGACCCTCACCCGTCCCGTAATCCTCACCCGTACGCTAACACTAACCCGCGCCCTCACACGCACGCTCCCCCTAAAGCGTTGCCGTTCCCTCACCTGGACTCTAAACCGTCCCCGTCCCCTAACCCTAACCCTAGCCCGAACCCTAACCCTAACCCTTCCCCGAAGCCTGACCCTCACCCGTCCCCTAATCCTAACCCATACGCTAACACTAACCCGCGCCCTCACACGCACGCTCCCCCTAAAGCGTTGCCGTACCCTCACCTGTACCCTAAACCGTCCCCGTCCCCTAACCCTAACCCTAGCCCGAACCCTAACCCTAACCCTTCCCCGAAGCCTGACCCTCTCCCGTCCCCTAATCCTAACCCGTACGCTGACACTAACCCGCGCCCTCACACGCACGCTCCACCTAAAGCTTTGCCATACCCTCACCTGGACCCTAAACCGTCCCCGTCCCCTAACCCTAACCCTAGCCCGAACCCTAACCCTAACCCTTCCCCGAAGCCTGACCCTCTCCCGTCCCCTAATCCTAACCCATACCCTAACGCTAAACCGCACCCTCACACGCACGCTCCCCCTAAAGCGTTGCCGTACCCTCACCTGGACCCTAAACCGTCCCCGTCCCCTAACCCTAACCCTAGCCCGAACCCTAACCCTAACCCTTCCCCGAAGCCTGACCCTCACCCGTCCCCTAATCCTAACCCGTACGCTAACACTAACCCGCGCCCTCACACGCACGCTCCCCCTAAAGCGTTGCCGTACCCTCACCTGGACCCTAAACCGTCCCCGTCCCCTAACCCTAACCCTAGCCCGAACCCTAACCCTAACCCTTCCCCGAAGCCTGACCCTCACCCGTCCCCTAATCCTAACCCGTACGCTAACACTAACCCGCGCCCTCACACGCACGCTCCCCCTAAAGTGTTGCCGTACCCTCACCTGGACCCTAAACCGTCCCCGTCCCCTAACACTAACCCTAGCCCGAACCCCAACCCTAACCCTTCCCCGAAGCCTGACCCTCACCCGTCCCCTAATCCTAACCCATACCCTAACACTAACCCGCGCCCTCACACGCACGCTCCCCCTAAAGCGTTGCCGTACCCTCACCTGGACCCTAAACCGTCCCCGTCCCCTAACCCTAACCCTAGCCCGAACCCTAACCCTAACCCTTCCCCGAAGCCTGACCCTCACCCGTCCCCTAATCCTAACCCGTACGCTAACACTAACCCGTGCCCTCCCACGCACGCTCCCCCTAAAGCGTTGCCATACCCTCACCTGGACCCTAAACCGTCCCCGTCCCCTAACCCTAACCCTAGCCCGAACCCTAACCCTAACCCTTCCCCGAAGCCTGACCCTCACCCGTCCCCTAATCCTAACCCGTACGCTAACACTAACCCGCGCCCTCACATGCACACTCCCCCTAAAGCGTTGCGGTACCCTCACCTGGACCCTAAACCGTCCCCGTCCCCTAACCCTAACCCTAGCCCGAACCCTAACCCTAACCCTTCCCCGAAGCCTGACCCTCACCCGTCCCCTAATCCTAACCCGTACGCTAACACTAACCCGCGCCCTCACACGCACGCTCCCCCTAAAGCGTTGCCGTACCCTCACCTGGACCCTAAACCGTCCCCGTCCCCTAACCCTAACCCTAGCCGGAACCCTAACCCTAACCCTTCCCCGAAGCCTGACCCTCACCCGTCTCCTAATCCTAACCCATACCCTAACACTAACCCGCGCCCTCACACGCACGCTCCCCCTAAAGCGTTGCCGTACCCTCACCTGGACCCGAAACCGTCCCCGTCCCCTAACCCTAACCCTAGCCCGAACCGTAACCCTAAAACTTCCCCGAAGCCTGACCCTCACCCGTCCCCTAATCCTAACCCATACCCTAACACTAACCCGCGCCCTCACACGCACGCTCCCCCTAAAGCGTTGCCGTACCCTCACCTGGACCCTAAACCGTCCCCGTCCCCTAACCCTAACCCTAGCCCGAACAGTAACCCTAACCCTTCCCCGTAGCCTGACCCTGACCCGTCCCCTAATCCTAACCCGTACGCTAACACTACCCCGCGCCCTCACACGCACGCTCCCCCTAAAGCGTTGCCGTACCCTCACCTGGACCCTAAACCGTCCCCGTCCCCTAACCCTAACCCTAGCCCGAACCCTAACCCTAACCCTTCCCCGAAGCCTGACCCTCACCCGTCCCCTAATCCTAACCCGTACACTAACACTAACCCGCGCCCTCACATGCACGCTCCCCCTAAAGCGTTGCCGTACCCTCACCTGGACCCTAAACCGTCCCCGTCCCCTAACCCTAACCCTAGCCCGAACCCTAACCCTAACCCTTCCCCGAAGCCTGACCCTCACCCGTCCCCTAATCCTAACACGTACACTAACACTATCGCGCGACCTCACACGCACGCTCCCCCTAAAGCGTTGCCGTACCCTCACCTGGACCCTAAACCGTCCCCGTCCCCTAACCCTAACCCTAGCCCGAACCGTAACCCTAACCCTTCCCCGAAGCCTGACCCTCACCCGTCCCCTAATCCTAACCCGTACGGTAACACTAACCCGCGCCCTCACATGCACGCTCCCCCTAAAGCGTTGCCGTACCCTCACCTGGACCCTAAACCGTCCCCGTCCCCTAACCCTAACCCTAGCCCGAACCCTAACCCTAACCCTTCCCCGAAGCCTGACCCTCACCCGTCCCCTAATCCTAACCCGTACGCTAACACTACCCCGCGCCCTCACACGCACGCTCCCCCTAAAGCGTTGCCATACCCTCACCTGGACCCTAAACCGTCCCCGTCCCCTAACCCTAACCCTAGCCCGAACCCTAACCCTAACCCTTCCCCGAAGCCTGACCCTCACCCGTCCCCTAATCCTAACCCGTACGCTAACACTAACCCGCGCCCTCACACGCACGCTCCCCCTAAAGCGTTGCCGTACTCTCACCTGGACCCTAAACCGTCCCCATCCCCTAACCCTAACCCTAGCCCGAACCCTAACCCTAACCCTTACCCGAAGCCTGACCCTCACCCGTCCCCTAATCCTAACCCGTTCGCTAACACTAACCCGCGCCCTCACACGCACGCTCCCCCTAAAGCGTTGCCGTACCCTCACCTGGACCCTAAACCGTCCCCGTCCCCTAACCCTAACCCTAGCCCGAACCCTAACCCTAACCCTTCCCCGAAGCCTGACCCTCACCCGTCCCATAATCCTAACCCGTTCGCTAACACTAACCCGCGCCCTCACACGCACGCTCCCCCTAAAGCGTTGCCGTACCCTCACCTGGACCCTAAACCGTCCCCGTCCCCTAACCCTAACTCTAGCCCGAACCCTAACCCTAACCCTTCCCCGAAGCCTGAACCTCACCCGTCCCCTAATCCTAACCCATACCCTAAAACTAACCCACGCCCTCACACGCACGCTCCCCCTAAAGCGTTGCCGTACCCTCACCTGGACCCTAAACCGTCCCCGTCCCCTAACCCTAACCCTAGCCCGAACCCTAACCCTAACCCTTCCCCGAAGCCTGACCCTCACCCGTCCCTTAATCCTAAGCCGTACGCTAACACTATCGGGCGCCCTCACACGCACGCTCCCCCTAAAGCGTTGCCGTACCCTCACCTGGACCCTAAACCGTCCCCGTCCCCTAACCCTAACCCTAGCCCGAACCCTAACCCTAACCCTTCCCAGAAGCCTGACCCTCACCCGTCCCCTAATCCTAACCCGTACGCTAACATTAACCCGCGCCCTCACACGCACGCTCCCCCTAAAGCGTTGCCGTACCCTCACCTGGACCCTAAACCGTCCCCGTCCCCTAACCCTAACCCTAGCCCGAACCCTAACCCTAACCCTTCCCCGAAGCCTGACCCTCACCCGTCCCCTAATCCTAACCCGTACGCTAACACTAACCCGCGCCCTCACACGCACGCTCCCCCTAAAGCGTTGCCGTACCCTCACCTGGACCCTAAACCGTCCCCGTCCCCTAACCCTAACCCTAGCCCGAACCCTAACCCTAACCCTTCCCCGAAGCCTGACCCTCACCCGTCCCCTAATCCTAACCCGTACCCTAACACTAACCCGCGCCCTCACACGCTCGCTCCCCCTAAAGCGTTGCAGTACCCTCACCTGGACCCTAAACCGTCCCCGTCCCCTAACCCTAAGCCTAGCCCGAACCCTAACCCTAACCCTTCCCCGAAGCCTGACCCTCACCCGTCCCCTAATCCTAACCCGTACGCTAACACTAACCCGCGCCCTCACACGCACGCTCCCCCTAAAGCGTTGCCGTACCCTCACCTGGACCCTAAACCGTCCCCGTCCCCTAACCCTAACCCTAGCCCGAACCCTAACCCTAACCCTTCCCCGAAGCCTGACCCTCACCCGTCCCCTAATCCTAACCCGTACGCTAACACTAACCCGCGCCCTCACACGCACGCTCCCCCTAAAGCGTTGCCGTACCCTCACCTGGACCCTAAACCGTCCCCGTCCCCTAACCCTAACCCTAGCCCGAACCCTAACACTAACCCTTCCCCGAAGCCTGACCCTCACCCGTCCCGTAACCCTCACCCGTACGCTAACACTAACCCGCGCCCTCACACGCACGCTCCCCCTAAAGCGTTGCCGTACCCTCACCTGGACCCGAAACCGTCCCCGTCCCCTAACCCTAACCCTAGCCCGAACCCTAACCCTAACCCTTCCCAGAAGCCTGAACCTCACCCGTCCCCTAATCCTAAACCATACGCTAACACTAACCCGCGCCCTCACACGCACGCTCCCCCTAAAGCGTTGCCGTACCCTCACCTGGACCCTAAACCGTCCCCGTCCCCTAACCCTAACCCTAGCCCGAACCCTAACCCTAACCCTTCCCCGAAGCCTGACCCTCACCCGTCCCTTAATCCTAAGCCGTACGCTAACACTATCGCGCGCCCTCACACGCACGCTCCCCCTAAAGCGTTGCCGTACCCTCACCTGGACCCTAAACCGTCCCCGTCCCCTAACCGTAACCCTAGCCCGATCCCTAACCCTAACCCTTCCCAGAAGCCTGACCCTCACCCGTCCCCTAATCCTAACCCGTACGCTAACATTAACCCGCGCCCTCACACGCACGCTCCCTCTAAAGCGTTGCCGTACCCTCACCTGGACCCTAAACCGTCCCCGTCCCCTAACCCTAACCCTAGCCCGAACCCTAACCCTAACCCTTCCCCGAAGCCTGACCCTCACCCGTCCCCTAATCCTAACCCGTACGCTAACACTAACCCGCGCCCTCACACGCACGCTCCCCCTAAAGCGTTGCCGTACCCTCACCTGGACCCGAAACCGTCCCCGTCCCCTAACCCTAACCCTAGCCCGAAACCTAACCCTAACCCTTCCCCGAAGCCTGACCCTCACCCGTCCCCTAATCCTAACCCATACCCTAACACTAACCCGCGCCCTCACACGCTCGCTCCCCCTAAAGCGTTGCCGTACCCTCACCTGGACCCTAAACCGTCCCCGTCCCCTAACACTAACCCTAGCCCGAACCCTAACCCTAACCCTTCCCCGAAGCCTGACCCTCACCCGTCCCCTAATCCTAACCCGTACGCTAACACTAACCCGCGCCCTCACACGCACGCTCCCCCTAAAGCGTTGCCGTACCCTCACCTGGACCCGAAACCGTCCCCGTCCCCTAACCCTAACCCTAGCCCGAACCCTAACCCTAACCCTTCCCCGAAGCCTGACCCTCACCCGTCCCCTAATCCTAACCCGTACGCTAACACTAACCCGCGCCCTCACACGCACGCTCCCCCTAAAGCGTTGCCGTTCCCTCACCTGGACCCTAAACCGTCCCCGTCCCCTAACCCTAACCCTAGCCCGAACCCTAACCCTAACCCTTCCCCGAAGCCTGACCCTCACCCGTCCCCTAATCCTAACCCATACGCTAACACTAACCCGCGCCCTCACACGCACGCTCCCCCTAAAGCGTTGCCGTACCCTCACCTGTACCCTAAACCGTCCCCGTCCCCTAACCCTAACCCTAGCCCGAACCGTAACCCTAACCCTTCCCCGAAGCCTGACCCTCTCCCGTCCCCTAATCCTAACCCGTACGCTGACACTAACCCGCGCCCTCACACGCACGCTCCACCTAAAGCGTTGCCGTACCCTCACCTGGACCCTAAACCGTCCCCGTCCCCTAACCCTAACCCTAGCCCGAACCCTAACCCTAACCCTTCCCCGAAGCCTGACCCTCACCCGTCCCCTAATCCTAACCCATACCCTAACGCTAAACCGCACCCTCACACGCACGCTCCCCCTAAAGCGTTGCCGTACCCTCACCTGGACCCTAAACCGTCCCCGTCCCCTAACCCTAACCCTAGCCCGAACCCTAACCCTAACCCTTCCCCGAAGCCTGACCCTCACCCGTCCCCTAATCCTAACCCGTACGCTAACACTAACCCGCGCCCTCACACGCACGCTCCCCCTAAAGCGTTGCCGTACCCTCACCTGGACCCTAAACCGTCCCCGTCCCCTAACCCTAATCCTAGCCCGAACCCTAACCCTAACCCTTCCCCGAAGCCTGACCCTCACCCGTCCCCTAATCCTAACCCGTACGCTAACACTAACCCGCACCCTCACACGCACGCTCCCCCTAAAGCGTTGCCGTACCCTCACCTGGACCCTAAACCGTCCCCGTCCCCTAACCCTAACCCTAGCCGGAACCCTAACCCTAACCCTTCCCCGAAGCCTGACCCTCACCCGTCCCCTAATCCTAACCCATACGCTAACACTAACCCGCGCCCTCACACGCACGCTCCCCCTAAAGCGTTGCCGTACCATCACCTGTACCCTAAACCGTCCCCGTCCCCTAACCCTAACCCTAGCCCGAACCGTAACCCTAACCCTTCCCCGAAGCCTGACCCTCTCGCGTCCCCTAATCCTAACCCGTACGCTGACACTAACCCGCGCCCTCACACGCACGCTCCACCTAAAGCGTTGCCGTACCCTCACCTGGACCCTAAACCGTCCCCGTCCCCTAACCCTAACCCTAGCCCGAACCCTAACCCTAACCCTTCCCCGAAGCCTGACCCTCACCCGTCCCCTAATCCTAACCCGTACGCTAACACTAACCCACGCCCTCACACGCACGCTCCCCCTAAAGCGTTGCCGTACCCTCACCTGGACCCTAAACCGTCCCCGTCCCCTAACCCTAACCCTAGCCCGAACCCTAACCCTAACCCTTCCCCGAAGCCTGACCCTCACCCGTCCCCTAATCCTAAGCCGTACGCTAACACTATCGCGCGCCCTCACACGCACGCTCCCCCTAAAGCGTTGCCGTACCCTCACCTGGACCCTCAACCGTCCCCGTCCCCTAACCCTAACCCTAGCCCGAACCCTAACCCTAACCCTTCCCCGAAGCCTGACCCTCACCCGTACCCTAATCCTAACCCGTACGCTAACACTAACCCGCGCCCTCACACGCACGCTCCCCCTAAAGCGTTGCCGTACCCTCACCTGGACCCTAAACCGTCCCCGTCCCCTAACCCTAACCCTAGCCCGAACCCTAACCCTAACCCTTCCCCGAAGCCTGACCCTCACCCGTCCCCTAATCCTAACCCGTACGCTAACACTAACCCGCGCCCTCACACGCACGCTCCCCCTAAAGCGTTGCCGTACCCTCACCTGGACCCGAAACCGTCCCCGTCCCCTAACCCTAACCCTAGCCCGAACCCTAACCCTAACCCTTCCCCGAAGCCTAACCCTCACCCGTCCCCTAATCCTAACCCGTACCCTAACACTAACCCGCGCCCTCACACGCACGCTCCCCCTAAAGCGTTTCCGTACCCTCACCTGGACCCTAAACCGTCCCCGTCCCCTACCCCTAACCCTAGCCCGAACCCTAACCCTAACCCTTCCCCGAAGCCTGACCCTCACCCGTCCCCTAATCCTAACCCGTACACTAACACTAACCCGCGCCCTCACACGCATGCTCCCCCTAAAGCGTTGCCGTACCCTCACCTGGACCCTAAACCCTCCCCGTCCCCTAACCCTAACCCTACCCCGAACCCTAACCCTAACCCTTCCCCGAAGCCTGACCCTCACCCGTCCCCTAATCCTAACCCGTACGCTAACACTACCCCGCGCCCTCACACGCACGCTCCCCCTAAAGCGTTGCCGTACCCTCACCTGGACCCTAAACCGTCCCCGTCCCCTAACCCTAACCCTAGCCCGAACCCTAACCCTAACCCTTCCCAGAAGCCTGACCCTCACCCGTCCCCTAATCCTAAGCCGTACGCTAACACTAACCCGCGCCCTCACACGCACGCTCCCCCTAAAGCGTTGCCGTACCCTCACCTGGACCCGAAACTGTCCCCGTCCCCTAACCCTAACCCTAGCCCGAACCCTAACCCTAACCCTTCCCCGAAGCCTGACCCTCACCCGTCCCCTAATCCTAACCCGTACGCTAACACTAACCCGCGCCCTCACACGCACACTCCCCCTAAAGCGTTGCCGTACCCTCACCTGGACCCTAAACCGTCCCCGTCCCCTAACCCTAACCCTAGCCCGAACCCTAACCCTAACCCTTCCCCGAAGCCTGACCCTCACCCGTCCCCTAATCCTAACCCGTACGCTAACACTAACCCGCGCCCTCACACGCACGCTCCCCCTAAAGCGTTGCCGTACCCTCACCTGGACCCTAAACCGTCCCCGTCCCCTAACCCTAACCCTAGCCCGAACCCTAACCCTAACCCTTCCCCGAAGCCTGACCCTCACCCGTCCCCTAATCCTAACCCGTACGCTAACACTACCCCGCGCCCTCACACGCACGCTCCCCCTAAAGCGTTGACGTACCCTCACCTGGACCCTAAACCGTCCCCGTCCCCTAACCCTAACCCTAGCCCGAACCCTAACCCTAACCCTTCCCCGAAGCCTGACCCTCTCCCGTCCCCTAATCCTAACCCGTACGCTAACACTAACCCGCGCCCTCACACGCACGCTCCCCCTAAAGCGTTGCCGTACCCTCACCTGGACCCTAAACCGTCCCCGTCCCCTAACCCTAACCCTAGCCCGAACCCTAACCCTAACCCTTCCCCGAAGCCTGACCCTCACCCGTCCCCTAATCCTAACCCGTACGCTAACACTAACCCGCGCCCTCACACGCACGCTCCCCCTAAAGCGTTGCCGTACCCTCACCTGGACCCTAAACCGTCCCCGTCCCCTAACCCTAACCCTAGCCCGAACCCTAACCCTAACCCTTCCCCGAAGCCTGACCCTCACCCGTCCCATAATCCTAACCCGTACGCTAACACGAACCCGCGCCCTCACACGCACGCTCCCCCTAAAGCGTTGCCGTACCCTCACCTGGACCCTAAACCGTCCCCGTCCCCTAACCCTAACCCTAGCCCGAACCCTAACCCTAACCCTTCCCCGAAGCCTGACCCTCACCCGTCCCCTAATCCTAACCCGTACGCTAACACTAACCCGCGCCCTCACACGCACGCTCCCCCTAAAGCGTTGCCGTACCCTCACCTGGACCCTAAACCGTCCCCGTCCCCTAACCCTAACCGTAGCCCGAACCCTAACCCTAACACTTCCCCGAAGCCTGACCCTCACCCGTCCCCTAATCCTAACCCGTACGCTAACACTAACCCGCGCCCTCACACGCACACTCCCCCTAAAGCGTTGCCGTACCCTCACCTGGACCCTAAACCGTCCCCGTCCCCTAACCCTAACCCTAGCCCGAACCCTAACCCTAACCCTTCCCCGAAGCCTGACCCTCACCCGTCCCCTAATCCTAACCCGTACGCTAACACTAACCCGCGCCCTCACACGCACGCTCCCCCTAAAGCGTTGCCGTTCCCTCACCTGGACCCTAAACCGTCCCCGTCCCCTAACCCTAACCCTAGCCCGAACCCTAACCCTAACCCTTCCCCGAAGCCTGACCCTCACCCGTCCCCTAATCCTAACCCGTACGCTAACACTACCCCGCGCCCTCACACGCACGCTCCCCCTAAAGCGTTGCCGTACCCTCACCTGGACCCTAAACCGTCCCCGTCCCCTAACCCTAACCCTAGCCCGAACCCTAACCCTAACCCTTCCCCGAAGCCTGACCCTCACCCGTCCCCTAATGCTAACCCGTATGCTAACACTAACCCGCGCCCTCACACGCACGCCCCCCCTAAAGGGTTGCCGTACCCTCACCTGGACCCTAAACCGTCCCCGTCCCCTAACCCTAACCCTAGCCCGAACCCTAACCCTAAACCTTCCCCGAAGCCTGACCCTCACCCGTCCCCTAATCCTAACCCGTACGCTAACACTAACCCACGCCCTCACACGCACGCTCCCCCTCAAGCGTTGCCGTACCCTCACCTGGACCCTAAACCGTCCCCGTCCCCTAACCCTAACCCTAGCCCGAACCCTAACCCTAACCCTTCCCCGAAGCCTGACCCTCACCCGTCCCCTAATCCTAACCCGTACGCTAACACGAACCCGCGCCCTCACACGCACGCTCCCCCTAAAGCGTTGCCGTACCCTCACCTGGACCCTAAACCGTCCCCGTCCCCTAACCCTAACCCTAGCCCGAACCCTAACCCTAACCCTTCCCCTAAGCCTGACCCTCACCCGTCCCCTAATCCTAAAACGTACGCTAACACTAACCCGCGCGCTCACACGCACGCTCCACCTAAAGCGTTGCCGTACCCTCACCTGGACCCTAAACCGTCCCCGTCCCCTAACCCTAACCCTAGCCCGAACCCTAACCCTAACCCTTCCCCGAAGCCTGACCCTCACCCGTCCCCTAATCCTAACCCGTACGCTAACACTACCCCACACCCTCACACGCACGCTCCCCCTAAAGCGTTGCCGTACCCTCACCTGGACCCTAAACCGTCCCCGTCCCCTAACCCTAACCCTAGCCCGAACACTAACCCTAACCCTTCCCCGAAGCCTGACCCTCACCCGTCCCCTAATCCTAACCCGTACGCTAACACTAACCCGCGCCCTCACACGCACGCTCCCCCTAAAGCGTTGCCGTACCATCCCCTGGACCCTAAACCGTCCCCGTCCCCGAACCCTAACCCTAGCCCGAACCCTAACACTAACCCTTCCCCGAAGCCTGACCCTCACCCGTCCCGTAATCCTCACCCGTACGCTAACACTAACCCGCGCCCTCACACGCACGCTCCCCCTAAAGCGTTGCCGTACCCTCACCTGGACCCTAAACCGTCCCCGTCCCCTAACCCTAACCCTAGCCCGAACCCTAACCCTAACCCTTCCCCGAAGCCTGAACCTCACCCGTCCCCTAATCCTAAACCATACGCTAACACTAACCCGCGCCCTCACACGCACGCTCCCCCTAAAGCGTTGCCGTACCCTCACCTGGACCCTAAACCGTCCCCGTCCCCTAACCCTAACCCTAGCCCGAACCGTAACCCTAACCATTCCCCGAAGCCTGACCCTCACCCGTCCCCTAATCCTAACCCGTACGCTAACACTAACCCGCGCCCTCACACGCACGCTCCCCCTAAAGCGTTGCCGTACCCTCACCTGGACCCTAAACCGTCCCCGTCCCCTAACCCTAACCCTAGCCCGAACCCTAACCCTAACCCTTCCCCGAAGCCTGACCCTCACCCGTCCCCTAATCCTAACACGTACGCTAACACTAACCCGCGCCCTCACACGCATGCTCCCCCTAAAGCGTTGCCGTACCCTCACCTGGACCCTAAACCGTCCCCGTCCCCTAATGCTAACCCTAGCCCGAACCCTAACCCTAACCCTTCCCCGAAGCCTGACCCTGACCCGTCCCCTAATCCTAACCCGTACGCTAACACTAACCCGCGCCCTCACATGCACGCTCCCCCTAAAGCGTTGCCGTACCCTCACCTGGACCCTAAACCGTCCCCGTCCCCTAACCCTAACCCTAGCCCGAACCCTAACCCTAACCCTTCCCCGAAGCCTGACCCTCACCCGTCCCCTAATCCTAACCCGTACGCTAACACGAACCCGCGCCCTCACACGCACGCTCCCCCTAAAGCGTTGCCGTACCCTCACCTGGACCCTAAACCGTCCCCGTCCCCTAACCCTAACCCTAGCCCGAACCCTAACCCTAACCCTTCCCCTAAGCCTGACCCTCACCCGTCCCCTAATCCTAACCCGTACGCTAACACTAACCCGCGCGCTCACACGCACGCTCCACCTAAAGCGTTGCCGTACCCTCACCTGGACCCTAAACCGTCCCCGTCCCCTAACCCTAACCCTAGCCCGAACCCTAACCCTAACCCTTCCCCGAAGCCTGACCCTCACCCGTCCCCTAATCCTAACCCGTACGGTAACACTAACCCGCGCCCTCACATGCACGCTCCCCCTAAAGCGTTGCCGTACCCTCACCTGGACCCTAAACCGTCCCCGTCCCCTAACCCTAACCCTAGCCCGAACCCTAACCCTAACCCTTCCCCGAAGCCTGACCCTCACCCGTCCCCTAATCCTAACCCGTACGCTAACACTAACCCGCGCCCTCACACGCACGCTCCCCCTAAAGCGTTGCCGTACCCTCACCTGGACCCTAAACCGTCCCCGTCCCCTAACCCTAACCCTAGCCCGAACCCTAACCCTAACCCTTCCCCGAAGCCTGACCCTCACCCGTCCCCTAATCCTAACCCGTACGCTAACACTAACCCGCGCCCTCACACGCACGCTCCCCCTAAAGCGTTGCCGTACCCTCACCTGGACCCTAAACCGTCCCCGTCCCCTAACCCTAACCCTAGCCCGAACCCTAACCCTAACCCTTACCCGAAGCCTGACCCTCACCCGTCCCCTAATCCTAACCCGTTCGCTAACACTAACCCGCGCCCTCACACGCACGCTCCCCCTAAAGCGTTGCCGTACCCTCACCTGGACCCTAAACCGTCCCCGTCCCCTAACCCTAACCCTAGCCCGAACCCTAACCCTAACCCTTCCCCGAAGCCTGACCCTCACCCGTCCCCTAATCCTAACCCGTTCGCTAACACTAACCCGCGCCCTCACACGCACGCTCCCCCTAAAGCGTTGCCGTACCCTCACCTGGACCCTAAACCGTCCCCGTCCCCTAACCCTAACTCTAGCCCGAACCCTAACCCTAACCCTTCCCCGAAGCCTGAACCTCACCCGTCCCCTAATCCTAACCCATACCCTAAAACTAACCCGCGCCCTCACACGCACGCTCCCCCTAAAGCGTTGCCGTACCCTCACCTGGACCCTAAACCGTCCCCGTCCCCTAACCCTAACCCTAGCCCGAACCCTAACCCTAACCCTTCCCCGAAGCCTGACCCTCACCCGTCCCTTAATCCTAAGCCGTACGCTAACACTATCGGGCGCCCTCACACGCACGCTCCCCCTAAAGCGTTGCCGTACCCTCACCTGGACCCTAAACCGTCCCCGTCCCCTAACCCTAACCCTAGCCCGAACCGTAACCCTAACCCTTCCCCGAAGCCTGACCCTCACCCGTCCCCTAATCCTAACCCGTACGGTAACACTAACCCGCGCCCTCACATGCACGCTCCCCCTAAAGCGTTGCCGTACCCTCACCTGGACCCTAAACCGTCCCCGTCCCCTAACCCTAACCCTAGCCCGAACCCTAACCCTAACCCTTCCCCGAAGCCTGACCCTCACCCGTCCCCTAATCCTAACCCGTACGCTAACACTACCCCGCGCCCTCACACGCACGCTCCCCCTAAAGCGTTGCCGTACCCTCACCTGGACCCTAAACCGTCCCCGTCCCCTAACCCTAACCCTAGCCCGAACCCTAACCCTAACCCTTCCCCGAAGCCTGACCCTCACCCGTCCCATAATCCTAACCCGTACGCTAACACTAACCCGCGCCCTCACACGCACGCTCCCCCTAAAGCGTTGCCGTACCCTCACCTGGACCCTAAACCGTCCCCGTCCCCTAACCCTAACCCTAGCCCGAACCCTAACCCTAAACCTTACCCGAAGCCTGACCCTCACCCGTCCCCTAATCCTAACCCGTTCGCTAACACTAACCCGCGCCCTCACACGCACGCTCCCCCTAAAGCGTTGCCGTACCCTCACCTGGACCCTAAACCGTCCCCGTCCCCTAACCCTAACCCTAGCCCGAACCCTAACCCTAACCCTTCCCCGAAGCCTGACCCTCACCCGTCCCCTAATCCTAACCCGTTCGCTAACACTAACCCGCGCCCTCACACGCACGCTCCCCCTAAAGCGTTGCCGTACCCTCACCTGGACCCTAAACCGTCCCCGTCCCCTAACCCTAACTCTAGCCCGAACCCTAACCCTAACCCTTCCCCGAAGCCTGAACCTCACCCGTCCCCTAATCCTAACCCATACCCTAAAACTAACCCGCGCCCTCACACGCACGCTCCCCCTAAAGCGTTGCCGTACCCTCACCTGGACCCTAAACCGTCCCCGTCCCCTAACCTTAACCCTAGCCCGAACCCTAACCCTAACCCTTCCCCGAAGCCTGACCCTCACCCGTCCCCTAATCCTAACCCGTACGCTAACACTAACCCGCGCCCTCACACGCACGCTCCCCCTAAAGCGTTGCCGTACCCTCACCTGGACCCTAAACCGTCCCCGTCCCCTAACCCTAACCCTAGCCCGAACCCTAACCCTAACCCTTACCCGAAGCCTGACCCTCACCCGTCCCCTAATCCTAACCCGTTCGCTAACACTAACCCGCGCCCTCACACGCACGCTCCCCCTAAAGCGTTGCCGTACCCTCACCTGGACCCTAAACCGTCCCCGTCCCCTAACCCTAACCCTAGCCCGAACCCTAACCCTAACCCTTCCCCGAAGCCTGACCCTCACCCGTCCCCTAATCCTAACCCGTTCGCTAACACTAACCCGCGCCCTCACACGCACGCTCCCCCTAAAGCGTTGCCGTACCCTCACCTGGACCCTAAACCGTCCCCGTCCCCTAACCCTAACTCTAGCCCGAACCCTAACCCTAACCCTTCCCCGAAGCCTGAACCTCACCCGTCCCCTAATCTTAACCCATACCCTAAAACTAACCCGCGCCCTCACACGCACGCTCCCCCTAAAGCGTTGCCGTACCCTCACCTGGACCCTAAACCGTCCCCGTCCCCTAACCCTAACCCTAGCCCGAACCCTAACCCTAACCCTTCCCCGAAGCCTGACCCTCACCCGTCCCTTAATCCTAAGCCGTACGCTAACACTATCGGGCGCCCTCACACGCACGCTCCCCCTAAAGCGTTGCCGTACCCTCACCTGGACCCTAAACCGTCCCCGTCCCCTAACCCTAACCCTAGCCCGAACCCTAACCCTAACCCTTCCCAGAAGCCTGACCCTCACCCGTCCCCTAATCCTAACCCGTACGCTAACATTAACCCGCGCCCTCACACGCACGCTCCCCCTAAAGCGTTGCCGTACCCTCACCTGGACCCTAAACCTTCCCCGTCCCCTAACCCTAACCCTAGCCCGAACCCTAACCCTAACCCTTCCCCGAAGCCTGACCCTCACCCGTCCCCTAATCCTAACCCGTACGCTAACACTAACCCGCGCCCTCACACGCACGCTCCCCCTAAAGCGTTGCCGTACCCTCACCTGGACCCTAAACCGTCCCCGTCCCCTAACCCTAACCCTAGCCCGAACCCTAACCCTAACCCTTCCCCGAAGCCTGACCCTCACCCGTCCCCTAATCCTAACCCGTACCCTAACACTAACCCGCGCCCTCACACGCTCGCTCCCCCTAAAGCGTTGCAGTACCCTCACCTGGACCCTAAACCGTCCCCGTCCCCTAACCCTAAGCCTAGCCCGAACCCTAACCCTAACTCTTCCCCGAAGCCTGACCCTCACCCGTCCCCTAATCCTAACCCGTACGCTAACACTAACCCGCGCCCTCACACGCACGCTCCCCCTAAAGCGTTGCCGTACCCTCACCTGGACCCTAAACCGTCCCCGTCCCCTAACCCTAACCCTAGCCCGAACCCTAACCCTAACCCTTCCCCGAAGCCTGACCCTCACCCGTCCCCTAATCCTAACCCGTACGCTAACACTAACCCGCGCCCTCACACGCACGCTCCCCCTAAAGCGTTGCCGTACCCTCACCTGGACCCTAAACCGTCCCCGTCCCCTAACCCTAACCCTAGCCCGAACCCTAACACTAACCCTTCCCCGAAGCCTGACCCTCACCCGTCCCGTAACCCTCACCCGTACGCTAACACTAACCCGCGCCCTCACACGCACGCTCCCCCTAAAGCGTTGCCGTACCCTCACCTGGACCCGAAACCGTCCCCGTCCCCTAACCCTAACCCTAGCCCGAACCCTAACCCTAACCCTTCCCAGAAGCCTGAACCTCACCCGTCCCCTAATCCTAAACCATACGCTAACACTAACCCGCGCCCTCACACGCACGCTCCCCCTAAAGCGTTGCCGTACCCTCACCTGGACCCTAAACCGTCCCCGTCCCCTAACCCTAACCCTAGCCCGAACCCTAACCCTAACCCTTCCCCGAAGCCTGACCCTCACCCGTCCCTTAATCCTAAGCCGTACGCTAACACTATCGCGCGCCCTCACACGCACGCTCCCCCTAAAGCGTTGCCGTACCCTCACCTGGACCCTAAACCGTCCCCGTCCCCTAACCGTAACCCTAGCCCGATCCCTAACCCTAACCCTTCCCAGAAGCCTGACCCTCACCCGTCCCCTAATCCTAACCCGTACGCTAACATTAACCCGCGCCCTCACACGCACGCTCCCTCTAAAGCGTTGCCGTACCCTCACCTGGACCCTAAACCGTCCCCGTCCCCTAACCCTAACCCTAGCCCGAACCCTAACCCTAACCCTTCCCCGAAGCCTGACCCTCACCCGTCCCCTAATCCTAACCCGTACGCTAACACTAACCCGCGCCCTCACACGCACGCTCCCCCTAAAGCGTTGCCGTACCCTCACCTGGACCCTAAACCGTCCCCGTCCCCTAACCCTAACCCTAGCCCGAAACCTAACCCTAACCCTTCCCCGAAGCCTGACCCTCACCCGTCCCCTAATCCTAACCCATACCCTAACACTAACCCGCGCCCTCACACGCACGCTCCCCCTAAAGCGTTGCCGTACCCTCACCTGGACCCTAAACCGTCCCCGTCCCCTAACCCTAACCCTAGCCCGAACCCTAACCCTAACCCTTCCCCGAAGCCTGACCCTCACCCGTCCCCTAATCCTAACCCGTACGCTAACACTAACCCGCGCCCTCACACGCACGCTCCCCCTAAAGCGTTGCCGTACCCTCACCTGGACCCAAAACCGTCCCCGTCCCCTAACCCTAACCCTAGCCCGAACCCTAACCCTAACCCTTCCCCGAAGCCTGACCCTCACCCGTCCCCTAATCCTAACCCGTACGCTAACACTAACCCGCGCCCTCACACGCACGCTCCCCCTAAAGCGTTGCCGTACCCTCACCTGGACCCTAAACCGTCCCCGTCCCCTAACCCTAACCCTAGCCCGAACCCTAACCCTAACCCTTCCCCGAAGCCTGACCCTCACCTGTCCCCTAATCCTAAGCCGTACGCTAACACTATCGCGCGCCCTCACACGCACGCTCCCCCTAAAGCGTTGCCGTTCCCTCACCTGGACCCTAAACCGTCCCCGTCCCCTAACCCTAACCCTAGCCCGAACCCTAACCCTAACCCTTCCCCGAAGCCTGACCCTCACCCGTCCCCTAATCCTAACCCGTACGCTAACACTAACCCGCGCCCTCACACGCACGCTCCCCCTAAAGCGTTGCCGTACCCTCACCTGGACCCGAAACCGTCCCCGTCCCCTAACCCTAACCCTAGCCCGAACCCTAACCCTAACCCTTCCCCGAAGCCTAACCCTCACCCGTCCCCTAATCCTAACCCGTACCCTAACACTAACCCGCGCCCTCACACGCACGCTCCCCCTAAAGCGTTTCCGTACCCTCACCTGGACCCTAAACCGTCCCCGTCCCCTAACCCTAACCCTAGCCCGAACCCTAACCCTAACCCTTCCCCGAAGCCTGACCCTCACCCGTCCCCTAATCCTAACCCGTACACTAACACTAACCCGCGCCCTCACACGCATGCTCCCCCTAAAGCGTTGCCGTACCCTCACCTGGACCCTAAACCCTCCCCGTCCCCTAACCCTAACCCTAGCCCGAACCCTAACCCTAACCCTTCCCCGAAGCCTGACCCTCACCCGTCCCCTAATCCTAACCCGTACGCTAACACGACCCCGCGCCCTCACACGCACGCTCCCCCTAAAGCGTTGCCGTACCCTCACCTGGACCCTAAACCGTCCCCGTCCCCTAACCCTAACCCTAGCCCGAACCCTAACCCTAACCCTTCCCCGAAGCCTGACCCTCACCCGTCCCCTAATCCTAACCCGTACGCTAACACTAACCCGCGCCCTCACACGCACGCTCCCCCTAAATCGTTGCCGTACCCTCACCTGGACCCTAAACCGTCCCCGTCCCCTAACCCTAACCCTAGCCCGAACCCTAACCCTAACCCTTCCCCGAAGCCTGACCCTCACCCGTCCCCTAATCCTAAGCCGTACGCTAACACTAACCCGCGCCCTCACACGCACGCTCCCCCTAAAGCGTTGCCGTACCCTCACCTGGACCTGAAACCGTCCCCGTCCCCTAACCCTAACCCTAGCCCGAACCCTAACCCTAACCCTTCCCCGAAGCCTGACCCTCACCCGTCCCCTAATCCTAACCCGTACGCTAACACTAACCCGCGCCCTCACACGCACACTCCCCCTAAAGCGTTGCCGTACCCTCACCTGGACCCTAAACCGTCCCCGTCCCCTAACCCTAACCCTAGCCCGAACCCTAACCCTAACCCTTCCCCGAAGCCTGACCCTCACCCGTCCCCTAATCCTAACCCGTACGCTAACACTAACCCGCGCCCTCACACGCACGCTCCCCCTAAAGCATTGCCGTACCCTCACCTGGACCCTAAACCGTCCCCGTCCCCTAACCCTAACCCTAGCCCGAACCCTAACCCTAACCCTTCCCCGAAGCCTGACCCTCACCCGTCCCCTAATCCTAACCCGTACGCTAACACTACCCCGCGCCCTCACACGCACGCTCCCCCTAAAGCGTTGACGTACCCTCACCTGGACCCTAAACCGTCCCCGTCCCCTAACCCTAACCCTAGCCCGAACCCTAACCCTAACCCTTCCCCGAAGCCTGACCCTCTCCCGTCCCCTAATCCTAACCCGTACGCTAACACTAACCCGCGCCCTCACACGCACGCTCCCCCTAAAGCGTTGCCGTACCCTCACCTGGACCCTAAACCGTCCCCGTCCCCTAACCCTAACCCTAGCCCGAACCCTAACCCTAACCCTTCCCCGAAGCCTGACCCTCACCCGTCCCCTAATCCTAACCCGTACGCTAACACTAACCCGCGCCCTCACACGCACGCTCCCCCTAAAGCGTTGCCGTACCCTCACCTGGACCCTAAACCGTCCCCGTCCCCTAACACTAACCCTAGCCCGAACCCTAACCCTAACCCTTCCCCGAAGCCTGACCCTCACCCGTCCCATAATCCTAACCCGTACGCTAACACAAACCCGCGCCCTCACACGCACGCTCCCCCTAAAGCGTTGCCGTACCCTCACCTGGACCCTAAACCGTCCCCGTCCCCTAACCCTAACCCTAGCCCGAACCCTAACCCTAACCCTTCCCCGAAGCCTGACCCTCACCCGTCACCTAATCCTAAGCCGTACGCTAACACTAACCCGCGCCCTCACACGCACGCTCCCCCTAAAGCGTTGCCGTACCCTCACCTGGACCCTAAACCGTCCCCGTCCCCTAACCCTAACCGTAGCCCGAACCCTAACCCTAACACTTTCCCGAAGCCTGACCCTCACCCGTCCCCTAATCCTAACCCGTACGCTAACACTAACCCGCGCCCTCACACGCACACTCCCCCTAAAGCGTTGCCGTACCCTCACCTGGACCCTAAACCGTCCCCGTCCCCTAACCCTAACCCTAGCCCGAACCCTAACCCTAACCCTTCCCCGAAGCCTGACCCTCACCCGTCCCCTAATCCTAACCCGTACGCTAACACTAACCCGCGCCCTCACACGCACGCTCCCCCTAAAGCGTTGCCGTTCCCTCACCTGGACCCTAAACCGTCCCCGTCCCCTAACCCTAACCCTAGCCCGAACCCTAACCCTAACCCTTCCCCGAAGCCTGACCCTCACCCGTCCCCTAATCCTAACCCGTACGCTAACACTACCCCACACCCTCACACGCACGCTCCCCCTAAAGCGTTGCCGTACCCTCACCTGGACCCTAAACCCTCCCCGTCCCCTAACCCTAACCCTAGCCCGAACCTAACCCTAACCCTTCCCCGAAGCCTGACCCTCACCCGTCCCCTAATCCTAACACGTACGCTAACACGAACCCGCGCCCTCACACGCACGCTCCCCCTAAAGCGTTGCCGTACCCTCATCTGGACCCTAAACCGTCCCCGTCCCCTAACCCTAACCCTAGCCCGAACCCTAACACTAACCCTTCCCCAAAGCCTGACCCTCACCCATCCACTAATCCTAACCCGTACGCTAACACTAACCCGCGCCCTCACACGCACGCTCCCCCTAAAGCGTTGCCGTACCCACACCTGTACCCTAAACCGTCCCAGTCCCTTAACCCTAACCCTAGCCCGAACCCTAACCCTAACCCTTCCCCGAAGCCTGACCCTCACCCGTCCCCTAATCCTAACCCGTACGCTAACACTAACCCGCGCCCTCACACGCACGCTCCCCCTAAAGCATTGCCGTACCCTCACCTGGACCCTAAACCGTCCCCGTCCCCTAACCCTAACCCTAGCCCGAACCCTAACCCTAACCCTTCCCCGAAGCCTGACCCTCACCCGTCCCCTAATCCTAACCCGTACGCTAACACTACCCCGCGCCCTCACACGCACGCTCCCCCTAAAGCGTTGCCGTACCCTCACCTGGACCCTAAACCGTCCCCGTCCCCTAACCCTAACCCTAGCCCGAACCCTAACCCTAACCCTTCCCCGAAGCCTGACCCTCACCCGTCCCCTAATCCTAACCCGTATGCTAACACTAACCCGCGCCCTCACACGCACGCTCCCCCTAAAGGGTTGCTGTACCCTCACCTGGACCCTAAACCGTCCCCGTCCCCTAACCCTAACCCTAGCCCGAACCCTAACCCTAACCCTTCCCCGAAGCCTGACCCTCACCCGTCCCCTAATCCTAACCCGTACGCCAACACTAACCCACGCCCTCACACGCACGCTCCCCCTAAAGCGTTGCCGTACCCTCACCTGGACCCTAAACTGTCCCCGTCCCCTAACCCTAACCCTAGCCCGAACCCTAACCCTAACCCTTCCCCGAAGCCTGACCCTCACCCGTCCCCTAATCCTAACCCGTACGCTAACACTAACCCGCGCCCTCACACGCACGCTCCCCGTAAAGCGTTGCCGTACCCTCACCTGGACCCTAAACCGTCCCCGTCCCCTAACCCTAACCCTAGCCCGAACCCTAACCCTAACCCTTCCCCGAAGCCTGACCCTCACCCGTCCCCTAATCCTAACCCGTACGCTAACACTAACCCGCGCCCTCACACGCACGCTCCCCCTAAAGCGTTGCCGTACCCTCACCTGGACCCTAAACCGTCCCCGTCCCCTAACCCTAACCCTAGCCCGAACCTTAACCCTAACCCTTCCCCGAAGCCTGACACTCACCCGTCCCCTAATCCTAACCCGTACGCTAACACTAACCCGTGCCCTCACACGCACGCTCCCCCTAAAGCGTTGCCGTACCCTCACCTGGTCCCTAAACCGTCTCCTTCCCCTAACCCTAACCCTAGCCTGAACCCTAACCCTAACCCTTCCCCGAAGCCTGACCCTCACCCGTCCCCTAATCCTAACCCGTACGCTAACACTAACCCGCGCCCTCACACGCACGCTCCCCCTAAAGCGTTGCCGTACCCTCACCTGGACCCTAAACCGTCCCCGTCCCCTAACCCTAACCCTAGCCCGAACCCTAACCCTAACCCTTCCCCGAAGCCTGACCCTCACCCGTCCCCTAATCCTAACCCGTACGCTAACACTAACCCGCGCGCTCACACGCACGCTCCCCCTAAAGCGTTGCCGTACCCTCACCTGGACCCTAGACCGTCCCCGTCCCCTAACCCTAACCCTAGCCCGAACCCTAACCCTAACCCTTACCCGAAGCCTGACCCTCACCCGTCCCCTAATCCTAACCCGTTCGCTAACACTAACCCACGCCCTGACACGCACGCTCCCCCTAAAGCGTTGCCGTACCCTCACCTGGACCCTAAACCGTCCCCGTCCCCTAACCCTAACCCTAGCCCGAACCCTAACCCTAACCCTTCCCCGAAGCCTGACCCTCACCCGTCCCCTAATCCTAACCCGTACGCTAACACTAACCCGCGCGCTCACACGCACGCTCCCCCTAAAGCGTTGCCGTACCCTCACCTGGACCCTAGACCGTCCCCGTCCCCTAACCCTAACCCTAGCCCGAACCCTAAACCTAACCCTTCCCCGAAGCCTGACCCTCACCCGTCCCCTAATCCTAACCCGTACGCTAACACTAACCCGCCCCCTCACACGCACGCTCCCCCTAAAGCGTTGCCGTACCCTCACCTGGACCCGAAACCGTCCCCGTCCCCTAACCCTAACACTAGCTCGAACCCTAACCCTAACCCTTCCCCGAAGCCTGACCCTCACCCGTCCCCTAATCCTAACCCGTACGCTAACACTAACCCGCGCCCTCACACGCACACTCCCCCTAAAGCGTTGCCGTACCCTCACCTGGACCCTAAACCGTCCCCGTCCCCTAACCCTAAACCTAGCCCGAACCCTAACCCTAACCCTTCCCCGAAGCCTGACCCTCACCCGTCCCCTAATCCTAACCCGTACGCTAACACTAACCCGCGCCCTCACACGGACGCTCCCCCTAAAGCGTTGCCGTTCCCTCACCTGGACCCTAAACCGTCCCCGTCCCCTAACCCTAACCCTAGCCCGAACCCTAACCCTAACCCTTCCCCGAAGCCTGACCCTCACCCGTCCCCTAATCCTAACCCGTACGCTAACACTAACCCGCGCCCTCACACGCACGCTCCCCCTAAAGCATTGCCGTACCCTCACCTGGACCCTAAACCGTCCCCGTCCCCTAACCCTAACCCTAGCCCGAACCCTAACCTTAACACTTCCCCGAAGCCTGACCCTCACCCGTCCCCTAATCCTAACCCGTACGCTAACACTACCCCGCGCCCTCACACGCACGCTCCCCCTAAAGCGTTGCCGTACCCTCACCTGGACCCTAAACCGTCCCCGTCCCCTAACCCTAACCCTAGCCCAAACCCTAACCCTAACCCTTCCCCGAAGCCTGACCCTCTCCCGTCCCCTAATCCTAACCCGTACGCTAACACTAACCCGCGCCCTCACAAGCACGCTCCCCCTAAAGGGTTGCCGTACCCTCACCTGGACCCTAAACCGTCCCCGTCCCCTAACCCTAACCCTAGCCCGAACCCTAACCCTAACCCTTCCCCGAAGCCTGACCCTCACCCGTCCCCTAATCCTAACCCGTACGCTAACACTAACCCGCGCCCTCACACGCACGCTCCCCCTAAAGCGTTGCCGTACCCTCACCTGGACCCTAAACCGTCCCCGTCCCCTAACCCTAACCCTAGCCCGAACCCTAACACTAACCCTTCCCCGAAGCCTGACCCTCACCCGTCCCGTAACCCTCACCCGTACGCTAACACTAACCCGCGCCCTCACACGCACGCTCCCCCTAAAGCGTTGCCGTACCCTCACCTGGACCCGAAACCGTCCCCGTCCCCTAACCCTAACCCTAGCCCGAACCCTAACCCTAACCCTTCCCAGAAGCCTGAACCTCACCCGTCCCCTAATCCTAAACCATACGCTAACACTAACCCGCGCCCTCACACGCACGCTCCCCCTAAAGCGTTGCCGTACCCTCACTTGGACCCTAAACCGTCCCCGTCCCCTAACCCTAACCCTAGCCCGAACCCTAACCCTAACCCTTCCCCGAAGCCTGACCCTCACCCGTCCCTTAATCCTAAGCCGTACGCTAACACTATCGCGCGCCCTCACACGCACGCTCCCCCTAAAGCGTTGCCGTACCCTCACCTGGACCCTAAACCGTCCCCGTCCCCTAACCGTAACCCTAGCCCGATCCCTAACCCTAACCCTTCCCAGAAGCCTGACCCTCACCCGTCCCCTAATCCTAACCCGTACGCTAACATTAACCCGCGCCCTCACACGCACGCTCCCTCTAAAGCGTTGCCGTACCCTCACCTGGACCCTAAACCGTCCCCGTCCCCTAACCCTAACCCTAGCCCGAACCCTAACCCTAACCCTTCCCCGAAGCCTGACCCTCACCCGTCCCCTAATCCTAACCCGTACGCTAACACTAACCCGCGCCCTCACACGCACGCTCCCCCTAAAGCGTTGCCGTACCCTCACCTGGACCCTAAACCGTCCCCGTCCCCTAACCCTAACCCTAGCCCGAAACCTAACCCTAACCCTTCCCCGAAGCCTGACCCTCACCCGTCCCCTAATCCTAACCCATACCCTAACACTAACCCGCGCCCTCACACGCACGCTTCCCCTAAAGCGTTGCCGTACCCTCACCTGGACCCTAAACCGTCCCCGTCCCCTAACCCTAACCCTAGCCCGAACCCTAACCCTAACCCTTCCCCGAAGCCTGACCCTCACCCGTCCCCTAATCCTAACCCGTACGCTAACACTAACCCGCGCCCTCACACGCACGCTCCCCCTAAAGCGTTGCCGTACCCTCACCTGGACCCGAAACCGTCCCCGTCCCCTAACCCTAACCCTAGCCCGAACCCTAACCCTAACCCTTCCCCGAAGCCTGACCCTCACCCGTCCCCTAATCCTAACCCGTACGCTAACACTAACCCGCGCCCTCACACGCACGCTCCCCCTAAAGCGTTGCCGTACCCTCACCTGGACCCTAAACCGTCCCCGTCCCCTAACCCTAACCCTAGCCAGAACCCTAACCCTAACCCTTCCCCGAAGCCTGACCCTCACCCGTCCCCTAATCCTAACCCATACCCTAACACTAACCCGCGCCCTCACACGCACGCTCCCCCTAAAGCGTTGCCGTACCCTCACCTGGACCCGAAACCGTCCCCGTCCCCTAACCCAAACCCTAGCCCGAACCGTAACCCTAAAACTTCCCCGAAGCCTGACCCTCACCCGTCCCCTAATCCTAACCCGTACGCTAACACTAATCCGCGCCCTCACACGCACGCTCCCCCTAAAGCGTTGCCGTACCCTCACCTGGACCCTAAACCGTCCCCGTCCCCTAACCCTAACCCTAGCCCGAACCCTAACCCTAACCCTTCCCCGAAGCCTGACCCTCACCCGTCCCTTAATCCTAAGCCGTATGCTAACACTATCGCGCGCCCTCACACGCACGCTCCCCCTAAAGCGTTGCCGTACCCTCACCTGGACCCTAAACCGTCCCCGTCCCCTAACCGTAACCCTAGCCCGATCCCTAACCCTAACCCTTCCCAGAAGCCTGACCCTCACCCGTCCCCTAATCCTAACCCGTACGCTGACATTAACCCGCGCCCTCACACGCACGCTCACCCTAAAGCGTTGCCGTACCCTCACCTGGACCCTAAACCGTCCCCGTCCCCTAACCCTAACCCTAGCCCGAACCCTAACCCTAACCCTTCCCCGAAGCCTGACCCTCACCCGTCCCCTAATCCTAACCCGTACGCTAACACTAACCCGCGCCCTCACACGCACGCTCCCCCTAAAGTGTTGCCGTACCCTCACCTGGACCCTAAACCGTCCCCGTCCCCTAACCCTAACCCTAGCCCGAACCCCAACCCTAACCCTTCCCCGAAGCCTGACCCTCACCCGTCCCCTAATCCTAACCCATACCCTAACACTAACCCGCGCCCTCACACGCACGCTCCCCCTAAAGCGTTGCCGTACCCTCACCTGGACCCTAAACCGTCCCCGTCCCCTAACCCTAACCCTAGCCAGAACCCTAACCCTAACCCTTCCCCGAAGCCTGACCCTCACCCGTCCCCTAATCCTAACCCATACCCTAACACTAACCCGCGCCCTCACACGCACGCTCCCCCTAAAGCGTTGCCGTACCCTCACCTGGACCCGAAACCGTCCCCGTCCCCTAACCCTAACCCTAGCCCGAACCGTAACCCTAACACTTCCCCGAAGCCTGACCCTCACCCGTCCCCTAATCCTAACCCGTACGCTAACACTAACCCGCGCCCTCACACGCACGCTCCCCCTAAAGCGTTGCCGTACCCTCACCTGGACCCTAAACCGTCCCCGTCCCCTAACCCTAACCCTAGCCCGAACCCTAACCCTAACCCTTCCCCGAAGCCTGACCCTCACCCGTCCCCTAATCCTAACCCGTACGCTAACACTAACCCGCGCCCTCACACGCACGCTCCCCCTAAAGCGTTGCCGTACCGTCCCCTGGACCCTAAACCGTCCCCGTCCCCTAACCCTAACCCTAGCCCGAACCCTAACACTAACCCTTCCCCGAAGCCTGACCCTCACCCGTCCCGTAATCCTCACCCGTACGCTAACACTAACCCGCGCCCTCACACGCACGCTCCCCCTAAAGCGTTGCCGTTCCCTCACCTGGACCCTAAACCGTCCCCGTCCCCTAACCCTAACCCTAGCCCGAACCCTAACCCTAACCCTTCCCCGAAGCCTGACCCTCACCCGTCCCCTAATCCTAACCCATACGCTAACACTAACCCGCGCCCTCACACGCACGCTCCCCCTAAAGCGTTGCCGTACCCTCACCTGTACCCTAAACCGTCCCCGTCCCCTAACCCTAACCCTAGCCCGAACCGTAACCCTAACCCTTCCCCGAAGCCTGACCCTCTCCCGTCCCCTAATCCTAACCCGTACGCTGACACTAACCCGCGCCCTCACACGCACGCTCCACCTAAAGCGTTGCCGTACCCTCACCTGGACCCTAAACCGTCCCCGTCCCCTAACCCTAACCCTAGCCCGAACCCTAACCCTAACCCTTCCCCGAAGCCTGACCCTCACCCGTCCCCTAATCCTAACCCATACCCTAACGCTAAACCGCACCCTCACACGCACGCTCCCCCTAAAGCGTTGCCGTACCCTCACCTGGACCCTAAACCGTCCCCGTCCCCTAACCCTAACCCTAGCCCGAACCCTAACCCTAACCCTTCCCCGAAGCCTGACCCTCACCCGTCCCCTAATCCTAACCCGTACGCTAACACTAACCCGCGCCCTCACACGCACGCTCCCCCTAAAGCGTTGCCGTACCCTCACCTGGACCCTAAACCGTCCCCGTCCCCTAACCCTAACCCTAGCCCGAACCCTAACCCTAACCCTTCCCCGAAGCCTGACCCTCACCCGTCCCCTAATCCTAACCCGTACGCTAACACTAACCCGCGCCCTCACACGCACGCTCCCCCTAAAGCGTTGCCGTACCCTCACCTGGACCCTAAACCGTCCCCGTCCCCTAACCCTAACCCTAGCCGGAACCCTAACCCTAACCCTTCCCCGGAGCCTGACCCTCACCCGTCCCCTAATCCTAACCCATACGCTAACACTAACCCGCGCCCTCACACGCACGCTCCCCCTAAAGCGTTGCCGTACCATCACCTGTACCCTAAACCGTCCCCGTCCCCTAACCCTAACCCTAGCCCGAACCGTAACCCTAACCCTTCCCCGAAGCCTGACCCTCTCGCGTCCCCTAATCCTAACCCGTACGCTGACACTAACCCGCGCCCTCACACGCACGCTCCACCTAAAGCGTTGCCGTACCCTCACCTGGACCCTAAACCGTCCCCGTCCCCTAACCCTAACCCTAGCCCGAACCCTAACCCTAACCCTTCCCCGAAGCCTGACCCTCACCCGTCCCCTAATCCTAACCCATACCCTAACACTAACCCGCGCCCTCACACGCACGCTCCCCCTAAAGCGTTGCCGTACCCTCACCTGGACCCTAAACCGTCCCCGTCCCCTAACCCTAACCCTAGCCCGAACCCTAACCCTAACCCTTCCCCGAAGCCTGACCCTCACCCGTCCCCTAATCCTAAGCCGTACGCTAACACTATCGCGCGCCCTCACACGCACGCTCCCCCTAAAGCGTTGCCGTACCCTCACCTGGACCCTCAACCGTCCCCGTCCCCTAACCCTAACCCTAGCCCGAACCCTAACCCTAACCCTTCCCCGAAGCCTGACCCTCACTCGTACCCTAATCCTAACCCGTACGCTAACACTAACCCGCGCCCTCACACGCACGCTCCCCCTAAAGCGTTGCCGTACCCTCACCTGGACCCTAAACCGTCCCCGTCCCCTAACCCTAACCCTAGCCCGAACCCTAACACTAACCGTTCCCCGAAGCCTGACCCTCACCCGTTCCCTAATCCTAACCCGTACGCTAACACTAACCCGCGCCCTCACACGCACGCTCCCCCTAAAGCGTTGCCGTACCCTCACCTGGACCCGAAACCGTCCCCGTCCCCTAACCCTAACCCTAGCCCGAACCCTAACCCTAACCCTTCCCCGAAGCCTGACCCTCACCCGTCCCCTAATCCTAACCCGTACACTAACACTAACCCGCGCCCTCACACGCATGCTCCCCCTAAAGCGTTGCCGTACCCTCACCTGGACCCTAAACCGTCCCCGTCCCCTAACCCTAACCCTAGCCCGAACCCTAACCCTAACCCTTCCCCGAAGCCTGACCCTCACCCGTCCCCTAATCCTAACCCGTACGCTAACACTACCCCGCGCCCTCACACGCACGCTCCCCCTAAAGCGTTGCCGTACCCTCACCTGGACCCTAAACCGTCCCCGTCCCCTAACCCTAACCCTAGCCCGAACCCTAACCCTAACCCTTCCCCGAAGCCTGACCCTCACCCGTCCCCTAATCCTAACCCGTACGCTAACACTAACCCGCGCCCTCACACGCACGCTCCCCCTAAAGCGTTGCCGTACCCTCACCTGGACCCTAAACCGTCCCCGTCCCCTAACCCTAACCCTAGCCCGAACCCTAACCCTAACCCTTCCCCGAAGCCTGACCCTCACCCGTCCCCTAATCCTAAGCCGTACGCTAACACTAACCCGCGCCCTCACACGCACGCTCCCCCTAAAGCATTGCCGTACCCTCACCTGGACCCGAAACCGTCCCCGTCCCCTAACCCTAACCCTAGCCCGAACCCTAACCCTAACCCTTCCCCGAAGCCTGACCCTCACCCGTCCCCTAATCCTAACCCGTACGCTAACACTAACCCGCGCCCTCACACGCACACTCCCCCTAAAGCGTTGCCGTACCCTCACCTGGACCCTAAACCGTCCCCGTCCCCTAACCCTAACCCTAGCCCGAACCCTAACCCTAACCCTTCCCCGAAGCCTGACCCTCACCCGTCCCCTAATCCTAACCCGTACGCTAACACTAACCCGCGCCCTCACACGCACGCTCCCCCTAAAGCGTTGCCGTTCCCTCACCTGGACCCTAAACCGTCCCCGTCCCCTAACCCTAACCCTAGCCCGAACCCTAACCCTAACACTTCCCCGAAGCCTGACCCTCACCCGTCCCCTAATCCTAACCCGTACGCTAACACTAACCCGCGCCCTCACACGCACGCTCCCCCTAAAGCATTGCCGTACCCTCACCTGGACCCTAAACCGTCCCCGTCCCCTAACCCTAACCCTAGCCCGAACCCTAACCCTAACCCTTCCCCGAAGCCTGACCCTCACCCGTCCCCTAATCCTAACCCGTACGCTAACACTACCCCGCGCCCTCACACGCACGCTCCCCCTAAAGCGTTGACGTACCCTCACCTGGACCCTAAACCGTCCCCGTCCCCTAACCCTAACCCTAGCCCGAACCCTAACCCTAACCCTTCCCCGAAGCCTGACCCTTCCCGTCCCCTAATCCTAACCCGTACGCTAACACTAACCCGCGCCCTCACACGCACGCTCCCCCTAAAGCGTTTCCGTACCCTCACCTGGACCCTAAACCGTCCCCGTCCCCTAACCCTAACCCTAGCCCGAACCCTAACCCTAACCCTTCCCCGAAGCCTGACCCTCACCCGTCCCCTAATCCTAACCCGTACACTAACACTAACCCGCACCCTCACACGCATGCTCCCCCTAAAGCGTTGCCGTACCCTCACCTGGACCCTAAACCCTCCCCGTCCCCTAACCCTAACCCTAGCCCGAACCCTAACCCTAACCCTTCCCCGAAGCCTGACCCTCACCCGTCCCCTAATCCTAACCCGTACGCTAACACTACCCCGCGCCCTCACACGCACGCTCCCCCTAAAGCGTTGCCGTACCCTCACCTGGACCCTAAACCGTCCCCGTCCCCTAACCCTAACCCTAGCCCGAACCCTAACCCTAACCCTTCCCCGAAGCCTGACCCTCACCCGTCCCCTAATCCTAACCCGTACGCTAACACTAACCCGCGCCCTCACACGCACGCTCCCCCTAAAGCGTTGCCGTACCCTCACCTGGACCCTAAACCGTCCCCGTCCCCTAACCCTAACCCTACCCCAACCCTAACCCTAACCCTTCCCCGAAGCCTGACCCTCACCCGTCCCCTAATCCTAAGCCGTACGCTAACACTAACCCGCGCCCTCACACGCACGCTCCCCCTAAAGCGTTGCCGTACCCTCACCTGGACCCGAAACCGTCCCCGTCCCCTAACCCTAACCCTAGCCCGAACCCTAACCCTAACACTTCCCCGAAGCCTGACCCTCACCCGTCCCCTAATCCTAACCCGTACGCTAACACTAACCCGCGCTCTCACACGCACACTCCCCCTAAAGCGTTGCCGTACCCTCACCTGGACCCTAAACCGTCCCCGTCCCCTAACCCTAACCCTAGCCCGAACCCTAACCCTAACCCTTCCCCGAAGCCTGACCCTCACCCGTCCCCTAATCCTAACCCGTACGCTAACACTAACCCGCGCCCTCACACGCACGCTCCACCTAAAGCGTTGCCGTTCCCTCACCTGGACCCTAAACCGTCCCCGTCCCCTAACCCTAACCCTAGCCCGAACCCTAACCCTAACCCTTCCCCGAAGCCTGACCCTCACCCGTCCCCTAATCCTAACCCGTACGCTAACACTAACCCGCGCCCTCACACGCACGCTCCCCCTAAAGCATTGCCGTACCCTCACCTGGACCCTAAACCGTCCCCGTCCCCTAACCCTAACCCTAGCCCGAACCCTAACCCTAACCCTTCCCCGAAGCCTGACCCTCACCCGTCCCCTAATCCTAACCCGTACGCTAACACTACCCCGCGCCCTCACACGCATACTCCCCCTAAAGCGTTGACGTACCCTCACCTGGACCCTAAACCGTCCCCGTCCCCTAACCCTAACCCTAGCCCGAAACCTAACCCTAACCCTTCCCCGAAGCCTGACCCTCTCCCGTCCCCTAATCCTAACCCGTACGCTAACACTAACCCGCGCCCTCAAACGCACGCTCCCCCTAAAGCGTTGCCGTACCCTCACCTGGACCCTAAACCGTCCCCGTCCCCTAACCCTAACCCTAGCCCGAACCCTAACCCTAACCCTTCCCCGAAGCCTGACCCTCACCCGTCCCCTAATCCTAACCCGTACGCTAACACTAACCCGCGCCCTCACACGCACGCTCCCCCTAAAGCGTTGCCGTACCCTCACCTGGACCCTAAACCGTCCCCGTCCCCTAACCCTAACCCTAGCCCGAACCCTAACCCTAACCCTTCCCCGAAGCCTGACCCTCACCCGTCCCATAATCCTAACCCGTACGCTAACACGAACCCGCGCCCTCACACGCACGCTCCCCCTAAAGCGTTGCCGTACCCTCACCTGGACCCTAAACCGTCCCCGTCCCCTAACCCTAACCCTAGCCCGAACCCTAACCCTAACCCTTCCCCGAAGCCTGACCCTCACCCGTCACCTAATCCTAAGCCGTACGCTAACACTAACCCGCGCCCTCACACGCACGCTCCCCCTAAAGCGTTGCCGTACCCTCACCTGGACCCTAAACCGTCCCCGTCCCCTAACCCTAACCGTAGCCCGAACCCTAACCCTAACCCTTCCCCGAAGCCTGACCCTCACCCGTCCCCTAATCCTAACCCGTACGCTAACACTAACCCGCGCCCTCACACGCACACTCCCCCTAAAGCGTTGCCGTACCCTCACCTGGACCCTAAACCGTCCCCGTCCCCTAACCCTAACCCTAGCCCGAACCCTAACCCTAACCCTTCCCCGAAGCCTGACCCTCACCCGTCCCCTAATCCTAAC
Source organism: Stenella coeruleoalba (assembly GCF_951394435.1). Taxonomy (NCBI): domain Eukaryota; kingdom Metazoa; phylum Chordata; class Mammalia; order Artiodactyla; family Delphinidae; genus Stenella; species Stenella coeruleoalba. The sequence continues at coordinate 73,294 of NW_027646224.1, forward strand.
CCGTACGCTAACACTAACCCGCGCCCTCACACGCACGCTCCCCCTAAAGCGTTGCCGTTCCCTCACCTGGACCCTAAACCGTCCCCGTCCCCTAACCCTAACCCTAGCCCGAACCCTAACCCTAACCCTTCCCTGAAGCCTGACCCTCACCCGTCCCCTAATCCTAACCCGTACGCTAACACTACCCCGCGCCCTCACACGCACGCTCCCCCTAAAGCGTTGCCGTACCCTCACCTGGACCCTAAACCGTCCCCGTCCCCTAACCCTAACCCTAGCCCGAACCCTAACCCTAAACCTTCCCCGAAGCCTGACCCTCACCCGTCCCCTAATCCTAACCCGTATGCTAACACTAACCCGCGCCCTCACACGCACGCTCCCCCTAAAGGGTTGCTGTACCCTCACCTGGACCCTAAACCGTCCCCGTCCCCTAACCCTAACCCTAGCCCGAACCCTAACCCTAACCCTTCCCCGAAGCCTGACCCTCACCCGTCCCCTAATCCTAACCCGTACGCTAACACTAACCCACGCCCTCACACGCACGCTCCCCCTCAAGCGTTGCCGTACCCTCACCTGGACCCTAAACCGTCCCCGTCCCCTAACCCTAACCCTAGCCCGAACCCTAACCCTAACCCTTCCCCGAAGCCTGACCCTCACCCGTCCCCTAATCCTAACCCGTACGCTAACACGAACCCGCGCCCTCACACGCACGCTCCCCCTAAAGCGTTGCCGTACCCTCACCTGGACCCTAAACCGTCCCCGTCCCCTAACCCTAACCCTAGCCCGAACCCTAACCCTAACCCTTCCCCGAAGCCTGACCCTCACCCGTCCCCTAATCCTAACCCGTACGCTAACACTAACCCGCGCGCTCACACGCACGCTCCACCTAAAGCGTTGCCGTACCCTCACCTGGACCCTAAACCGTCCCCGTCCCCTAACCCTAACCCTAGCCCGAACCCTAACCCTAACCCTTCCCCGAAGCCTGACCCTCACCCGTCCCCTAATCCTAACCCGTACGCTAACACTACCCCACACCCTCACACGCACGCTCCCCCTAAAGCGTTGCCGTACCCTCACCTGGACCCTAAACCGTCCCCGTCCCCTAACCCTAACCCTAGCCCGAACCTAACCCTAACCCTTCCCCGAAGCCTGACCCTCACCCGTCCCCTAATCCTAACACGTACGCTAATACGAACCCGCGCCCTCACACGCACGCTCCCCCTAAAGCGTTGCCGTACCCTCACCTGGACCCTAAACCGTCCCCGTCCCCTAACCCTAACCCTAGCCCGAACCCTAACCCTAACACTTCCCCAAAGCCTGACCCTCACCCATCCACTAATCCTAACCCGTACGCTAACACTAACCCGCGCCCTCACACGCACGCTCCCCCTAAAGCGTTGCCGTACCCACACCTGGACCCTAAACCGTCCCAGTCCCTTAACCCTAACCCTAGCCCGAACCCTAACCTTAACCCTTCCCCGAAGCCTGACCCTCACCCGTCCCCTAATCCTAACCCATACCCTAACACTATCCCGCGCCCTCACACGCACGCTCCCCCTAAAGCGTTGCCGTACCCTCACCTGGACCCTAAACCGTCCCCGTCCCCTAACCCTAACCCTAGCCCGAACCCTAACCCTAACCCTTCCCCGAAGCCTGACCCTCACCCGTCCCCTAATCCTAACCCGTACGCTAACACTACCCCACGCCCTCACACGCACGCTCCCCCTAAAGCGTTGCCGTACCCTCACCTGGACCCTAAACCGTCCCCGTCCCCTAACCCTAACCCTAGCCCGAACCCTAACCCTAACCCTTCCCCGAAGCCTGACCCTCTCCCGTCCCCTAATCCTAACCCGTACGCTAACACTAACCCGCGCCCTCACACGCACGCTCCCCCTAAAGGGTTGCCGTACCCTCACCTGGACCCTAAACTGTCCCCGTCCCCTAACCCTAACCCTAGCCCGAACCCTAACCCTAACCCTTCCCCGAAGCCTGACCCTCACCCGTCCCCTAATCCTAACCCGTACGCTAACACTAACCCACGCCCTCACACGCACGCTCCCCCTAAAGCGTTGCCGTACCCTCACCTGGACCCTAAACCGTCCCCGTCCCCTAACCCTAACCCTAGCCCGAACCCTAACCCTAACCCTTCCCCGAAGCCTGACCCTCACCCGTACCCTAATCCTAACCCGTACGCTAACCCGAACCTGCGCCCTCACACGCACGCTCCCCCTAAAGCGTTGCCGTACCCTCACCTGGACCCTAAACCGTCCCCGTCCCCTAACCCTAACCCTAGCCCGAACCCTAACCCTAACCCTTCCCCGAAGCCTGACCCTCACCCGTCCCCTAATCCTAAGCCGTACGCTAACACTAACCCGCGCCCTCACACGCACGCTCCCCCTAAAGCGTTGCCGTACCCTCACCTGGACCCGAAACCGTCCCCGTCCCCTAGCCCTAACCCTAGCCCGAACCCTAACCCTAACCCTTCCCCGAAGCCTGACCCTCACCCGTCCCCTAATCCTAACCCGTACGCTAACACTAACCCGCGCCCTCACACGCACACTCCCCATAAAGCGTTGCCGTACCCTCACCTGGACCCTAAACCGTCCCCGTCCCCTAACCCTAACCCTAGCCCGAACCCTAACCCTAACCCTTCCCCGAAGCCTGACCCTCACCCGTCCCCTAATCCTAACCCGTACGCTAACACTAACCCGCGCCCTCACACGCACGCTCCCCCTAAAGCGTTGCCGTTCCCTCACCTGCACCCTAAACCGTCCCCGTCCCCTAACCCTAACCCTAGCCCGAACCCTAACCCTAACCCTTCCCCGAAGCCTGACCCTCACCCGTCCCCTATCCTAACCCGTACGCTAACACTAACCCGCGCCCTCACACGCACGCTCCCCCTAAAGCATTGCCGTACCCTCACCTGGACCCTAAACCGTCCCCGTCCCCTAACCCTAACCCTAGCCCGAACCCTAACCCTAACCCTTCCCCGAAGCCTGACCCTCACCCGTCCCCTAATCCTAACCCGTACGCTAACACTACCCCGCGCCCTCACACGCACGCTCCCCCTAAAGCGTTGCTGTACCCTCACCTGGACCCTAAACCGTCCCCGTCCCCTAACCCTAACCCTAGCCCGAACCCTAACCCTAACCCTTCCGCGAAGCCTGACCCTCACCCGTCCCCTAATCCTAACCCGTATGCTAACACTAACCCGCGCCCTCACACGCACGCTCCCCCTAAAGGGGTGCCGTACCCTCACCTGGACCCTAAACCGTCCCCGTCCCCTAACCCTAACCCTAGCCCGAACCCTAACCCTAACCCTTCCCCGAAGCCTGACCCTCACCCGTCCCCTAATCCTAACCCGTACGCCAACACTAACCCACGCCCTCACACGCACGCTCCCCCTAAAGCGTTGCCGTACCCTCACCTGGACCCTAAACTGTCCCCGTCCCCTAACCCTAACCCTAGCCCGAACCCTAACCCTAACCCTTCCCCGAAGCCTGACCCTCACCCGTCCCCTAATCCTAACCCGTACGCTAACACGAACCCGCGCCCTCACACGCACGCTCCCCCTAAAGCGTTGCCGTACCCTCACCTGGACCCTAAACCGTCCCCGTCCCCTAACCCTAACCCTAGCCCGAACCCTAACCCTAACCCTTCCCCGAAGCCTGACCCTCACCCGTCCCCTAATCCTAACCCGTACGCTAACACTAACCCGCGTCCTCACACGCACGCTCCCCCTAAAGCGTTGCCGTACCCTCACCTGGACCCTAAACCGTCCCCGTCCCCTAACCCTAACCCTAGCCCGAACCTTAACCCTAACCCTTCCCCGAAGCCTGACACTCACCCGTCCCCTAATCCTAACCCGTACGCTAACACTAACCCGTGCCCTCACACGCACGCTCCCCCTAAAGCGTTGCCGTACCCTCACCTGGTCCCTAAACCGTCTCCTTCCCCTAACCCTAACCCTAGCCTGAACCCTAACCCTAACCCTTCCCCGAAGCCTGACCCTCACCCGTCCCCTAATCCTAACCCGTACGCTAACACTAACCCGCGCCCTCACACGCACGCTCCCCCTAAAGCGTTGCCGTACCCTCACCTGGACCCTAAACCGTCCCCGTCCCCTAACCCTAACCCTAGCCCGAACCCTAACCCTAACCCTTCCCCGAAGCCTGACCCTCACCCGTCCCCTAATCCTAACACGTACGCTAACACTAACCCGCGCGCTCACACGCACGCTCCCCCTAAAGCGTTGCCGTACCCTCACCTGGACCCTAGACCGTCCCCGTCCCCTAACCCTAACCCTAGCCCGAACCCTAACCCTAACCCTTACCCGAAGCCTGACCCTCACCCGTCCCCTAATCCTAACCCGTTCGCTAACACTAACCCACGCCCTCACACGCACGCTCCCCCTAAAGCGTTGCCGTACCCTCACCTGGACCCTAAACCGTCCCCGTCCCCTAACCCTAACCCTAGCCCGAACCCTAACCCTAACCCTTCCCCGAAGCCTGACCCTCACCCGTCCCCTAATCCTAACCCGTACGCTAACACTAACCCGCGCCCTCACACGGACGCTCCCCCTAAAGCGTTGCCGTTCCCTCACCTGGACCCTAAACCGTCCCCGTCCCCTAACCCTAACCCTAGCCCGAACCCTAACCCTAACCCTTCCCCGAAGCCTGACCCTCACCCGTCCCCTAATCCTAACCCGTACGCTAACACTAACCCGCGCCCTCACACGCACGCTCCCCCTAAAGCATTGCCGTACCCTCACCTGGACCCTAAACCGTCCCCGTCCCCTAACCCTAACCCTAGCCCGAACCCTAAACTTAACCCTTCCCCGAAGCCTGACCCTCACCCGTCCCCTAATCCTAACCCGTACGCTAACACTACCCCGCGCCCTCACACGCACGCTCCCCCTAAAGCGTTGCCGTACCCTCACCTGGACCCTAAACCGTCCCCGTCCCCTAACCCTAACCCTAGCCCGAACCCTAACCCTAACCCTTCCCCGAAGCCTGACCCTCTCCCGTCCCCTAATCCTAACCCGTACGCTAACACTAACCCGCGCCCTCACACGCACGCTCCCCCTAAAGGGTTGCCGTACCCTCACCTGGACCCTAAACCGTCCCCGTCCCCTAACCCTAACCCTAGCCCGAACCCTAACCCTAACCCTTCCCCGAAGCCTGACCCTCACCCGTCCCCTAATCCTAACCCGTACGCTAACACTAACCCACGCCCTCACACGCACGCTCCCCCTAAAGCGTTGCCGTACCCTCACCTGGACCCTAAACCGTCCCCGTCCCCTAACCCTAACCCTAGCCCGAACCCTAACCCTAACCCTTCCCCGAAGCCTGACCCTCACCCGTCCCCTAATCCTAACCCGTACGCTAACACGAACCCGCGCCCTCACATGCACGCTCCCCCTAAAGCGTTGCCGTACCCTCACCTGGACCCTAAACCGTCCCCGTCCCCTAACCCTAACCCTAGCCCGAACCCTAACCCTAACCCTTCCCCGAAGCCTGACCCTCACCCGTCCCCTAATCCTAAGCCGTACGCTAACACTAACCCGCGCCCTCACACGCACGCTCCCCCTAAAGCGTTGCCGTACCCTCACCTGGACCCGAAACCGTCCCCGTCCCCTAGCCCTAACCCTAGCCCGAACCCTAACCCTAACCCTTCCCCGAAGCCTGATCCTCACCCGTCCCCTATCCTAACCCGTACGCTAACACTAACCCGCGCCCTCACACGCACGCTCCCCCTAAAGCGTTGCCGTACCCTCACCTGGACCCTAAACCGTCCCCGTCCCCTAACCCTAACCCTAGCCCGAACCCTAACCCTAACCCTTCCCCGAAGCCTGACCCTCACCCGTCCCCTAATCCTAACCCGTACGCTAACACTAACCCGCGCCCTCACACGCACGCTCCCCCTAAAGCGTTGCCGTTCCCTCACCTGGACCCTAAACCGTCCCCGTCCCCTAACCCTAACCCTAGCCCGAACCCTAACCCTAACCCTTCCCCGAAGCCTGACCCTCACCCGTCCCCTAATCCTAACCCGTACGCTAACACTAACCCGCGCCCTCACACGCACGCTCCCCCTAAAGCATTGCCGTACCCTCACCTGGACCCTAAACCGTCCCCGTCCCCTAACCCTAACCCTAGCCCGAACCCTAACCCTAACCCTTCCCCGAAGCCTGACCCTCACCCGTCCCCTAATCCTAACCCGTACGCTAACACTACCCCGCGCCCTCACACGCACGCTCCCCCTAAAGCGTTGCCGTACCCTCACCTGGACCCTAAACCGTCCCCGTCCCCTAACCCTAACCCTAGCCCGAACCCTAACCCTAACCCTTCCCCGAAGCCTGACCCTCACCCGTCCCCTAATCCTAACCCGTACGCTAACACTAACCCGCGCCCTCACACGCACGCTCCCCCTAAAGCGTTGCCGTACCCTCACCTGGACCCTAAACCGTCCCCGTCCCCTAACCCTAACCCTAGCCCGAACCCTAACCCTAACCCTTCCCCGAAGCCTGACCCTCACCCGTCCCATAATCCTAACCCGTACGCTAACACGAACCCGCGCCCTCACACGCACGCTCCCCCTAAAGCGTTGCCGTACCCTCACCTGGACCCTAAACCGTCCCCGTCCCCTAACCCTAACCCTAGCCCGAACCCTAACCCTAACCCTTCCCCGAAGCCTGACCCTCACCCGTCACCTAATCCTAAGCCGTACGCTAACACTAACCCGCGCCCTCACACGCACGCTCCCCCTAAAGCGTTGCCGTACCCTCACCTGGACCCTAAACCGTCCCCGTCCCCTAACCCTAACCGTAGCCCGAACCCTAACCCTAACCCTTCCCCGAAGCCTGACCCTCACCCGTCCCCTAATCCTAACCCGTACGCTAACACTAACCCGCGCCCTCACACGCACACTCCCCCTAAAGCGTTGCCGTACCCTCACCTGGACCCTAAACCGTCCCCGTCCCCTAACCCTAACCCTAGCCCGAACCCTAACCCTAACCCTTCCCCGAAGCCTGACCCTCACCCGTCCCCTAATCCTAACCCGTACGCTAACACTAACCCGCGCCCTCACACGCACGCTCCCCCTAAAGCGTTGCCGTTCCCTCACCTGGACCCTAAACCGTCCCCGTCCCCTAACCCTAACCCTAGCCCGAACCCTAACCCTAACCCTTCCCCGAAGCCTGACCCTCACCCGTCCCCTAATCCTAACCCGTACGCTAACACTACCCCGCGCCCTCACACGCACGCTCCCCCTAAAGCGTTGCCGTACCCTCACCTGGACCCTAAACCGTCCCCGTCCCCTAACCCTAACCCTAGCCCGAACCCTAACCCTAACCCTTCCCCGAAGCCTGACCCTCACCCGTCCCCTAATCCTAACCCGTATGCTAACACTAACCCGCGCCCTCACACGCACGCTCCCCCTAAAGGGTTGCCGTACCCTCACCTGGACCCTAAACCGTCCCCGTCCCCTAACCCTAACCCTAGCCCGAACCCTAACCCTAACCCTTCCCCGAAGCCTGACCCTCACCCGTCCCCTAATCCTAACCCGTACGCTAACACTAACCCACGCCCTCACACGCACGCTCCCCCTCAAGCGTTGCCGTACCCTCACCTGGACCCTAAACCGTCCCCGTCCCCTAACCCTAACCCTAGCCCGAACCCTAACCCTAACCCTTCCCCGAAGCCTGACCCTCACCCGTCCCCTAATCCTAACCCGTACGCTAACACGAACCCGCGCCCTCACACGCACGCTCCCCCTAAAGCGTTGCCGTACCCTCACCTGGACCCTAAACCGTCCCCGTCCCCTAACCCTAACCCTAGCCCGAACCCTAACCCTAACCCTTCCCCGAAGCCTGACCCTCACCCGTCCCCTAATCCTAACCCGTACGCTAACACTAACCCGCGCGCTCACACGCACGCTCCACCTAAAGCGTTGCCGTACCCTCACCTGGACCCTAAACCGTCCCCGTCCCCTAACCCTAACCCTAGCCCGAACCCTAACCCTAACCCTTCCCCGAAGCCTGACCCTCACCCGTCCCCTAATCCTAACCCGTACGCTAACACTACCCCACACCCTCACACGCACGCTCCCCCTAAAGCGTTGCCGTACCCTCACCTGGACCCTAAACCGTCCCAGTCCCCTAACCCTAACCCTAGCCCGAACCTAACCCTAACCCTTCCCCGAAGCCTGACCCTCACCCGTCCCCTAATCCTAACACGTACGCTAACACGAACCCGCGCCCTCACACGCACGCTCCCCCTAAAGCGTTGCCGTACCCTCATCTGGACCCTAAACCGTCCCCGTCCCCTAACCCTAACCCTAGCCCGAACCCTAACCCTAACACTTCCCCAAAGCCTGACCCTCACCCATCCACTAATCCTAACCCGTACGCTAACACTAACCCGCGCCCTCACACGCACGCTCCCCCTAAAGCGTTGCCGTACCCACACCTGGACCCTAAACCGTCCCAGTCCCTTAACCCTAACCCTAGCCCGAACCCTAACCCTAACCCTTCCCCGAAGCCTGACCCTCACCCGTCCCCTAATCCTAACCCATACCCTAACACTATCCCGCGCCCTCACACGCACGCTCCCCCTAAAGCGTTGCCGTACCCTCACCTGGACCCTAAACCGTCCCCGTCCCCTAACCCTAACCCTAGCCCGAACCCTAACCCTAACCCTTCCCCGAAGCCTGACCCTCACCCGTCCCCTAATCCTAACCCGTACGCTAACACTACCCCACGCCCTCACACGCACGCTCCCCCTAAAGCGTTGCCGTACCCTCACCTGGACCCTAAACCGTCCCCGTCCCCTAACCCTAACCCTAGCCCGAACCCTAACCCTAACCCTTCCCCGAAGCCTGACCCTCTCCCGTCCCCTAATCCTAACCCGTACGCTAACACTAACCCGCGCCCTCACACGCACGCTCCCCCTAAAGGGTTGCCGTACCCTCACCTGGACCCTAAACTGTCCCCGTCCCCTAACCCTAACCCTAGCCCGAACCCTAACCCTAACCCTTCCCCGAAGCCTGACCCTCACCCGTCCCCTAATCCTAACCCGTACGCTAACACTAACCCACGCCCTCACACGCACGCTCCCCCTAAAGCGTTGCCGTACCCTCACCTGGACCCTAAACCGTCCCCGTCCCCTAACCCTAACCCTAGCCCGAACCCTAACCCTAACCCTTCCCCGAAGCCTGACCCTCACCCGTACCCTAATCCTAACCCGTACGCTAACCCGAACCTGCGCCCTCACACGCACGCTCCCCCTAAAGCGTTGCCGTACCCTCACCTGGACCCTAAACCGTCCCCGTCCCCTAACCCTAACCCTAGCCCGAACCCTAACCCTAACCCTTCCCCGAAGCCTGACCCTCACCCGTCCCCTAATCCTAAGCCGTACGCTAACACTAACCCGCGCCCTCACACGCACGCTCCCCCTAAAGCGTTGCCGTACCCTCACCTGGACCCGAAACCGTCCCCGTCCCCTAGCCCTAACCCTAGCCCGAACCCTAACCCTAACCCTTCCCCGAAGCCTGACCCTCACCCGTCCCCTAATCCTAACCCGTACGCTAACACTAACCCGCGCCCTCACACGCACACTCCCCATAAAGCGTTGCCGTACCCTCACCTGGACCCTAAACCGTCCCCGTCCCCTAACCCTAACCCTAGCCCGAACCCTAACCCTAACCCTTCCCCGAAGCCTGACCCTCACCCGTCCCCTAATCCTAACCCGTACGCTAACACTAACCCGCGCCCTCACACGCACGCTCCCCCTAAAGCGTTGCCGTTCCCTCACCTGCACCCTAAACCGTCCCCGTCCCCTAACCCTAACCCTAGCCCGAACCCTAACCCTAACCCTTCCCCGAAGCCTGACCCTCACCCGTCCCCTAATCCTAACCCGTACGCTAACACTAACCCGCGCCCTCACACGCACGCTCCCCCTAAAGCATTGCCGTACCCTCACCTGGACCCTAAACCGTCCCCGTCCCCTAACCCTAACCCTAGCCCGAACCCTAACCCTAACCCTTCCCCGAAGCCTGACCCTCACCCGTCCCCTAATCCTAACCCGTACGCTAACACTACCCCGCGCCCTCACACGCACGCTCCCCCTAAAGCGTTGCCGTACCCTCACCTGGACCCTAAACCGTCCCCGTCCCCTAACCCTAACCCTAGCCCGAACCCTAACCCTAACCCTTCCCCGAAGCCTGACCCTCACCCGTCCCCTAATCCTAACCCGTATGCTAACACTAACCCGCGCCCTCACACGCACGCTCCCCCTAAAGCGTTGCCGTACCCTCACCTGGACCCTAAACCGTCCCCGTCCCCTAACCCTAACCCTAGCCCGAACCCTAACCCTAACCCTTCCCCGAAGCCTGACCCTCACCCGTCCCCTAATCCTAACCCGTACGCCAACACTAACCCACGCCCTCACACGCACGCTCCCCCTAAAGCGTTGCCGTACCCTCACCTGGACCATAAACTGTCCCCGTCCCCTAACCCTAACCCTAGCCCGAACCCTAACCCTAACCCTTCCCCGAAGCCTGACCCTCACCCGTCCCCTAATCCTAACCCGTACGCTAACACGAACCCGCGCCCTCACACGCACGCTCCCCCTAAAGCGTTGCCGTACCCTCACTTGGACCCTAAACCGTCCCCGTCCCCTAACCCTAACCCTAGCCCGAACCCTAACCCTAACCCTTCCCCGAAGCCTGACCCTCACCCGTCCCCTAATCCTAACCCGTACGCTAACACTAACCCGCGCCCTCACACGCACGCTCCCCCTAAAGCGTTGCCGTACCCTCACCTGGACCCTAAACCGTCCCCGTCCCCTAACCCTAACCCTAGCCCGAACCTTAACCCTAACCCTTCCCCGAAGCCTGACACTCACCCGTCCCCTAATCCTAACCCGTACGCTAACACTAACCCGTGCCCTCACACGCACGCTCCCCCTAAAGCGTTGCCGTACCCTCACCTGGTCCCTAAACCGTCTCCTTCCCCTAACCCTAACCCTAGCCTGAACCCTAACCCTAACCCTTCCCCGAAGCCTGACCCTCACCCGTCCCCTAATCCTAACCCGTACGCTAACACTAACCCGCGCCCTCACACGCACGCTCCCCCTAAAGCGTTGCCGTACCCTCACCTGGACCCTAAACCGTCCCCGTCCCCTAACCCTAACCCTAGCCCGAACCCTAACCCTAACCCTTCCCCGAAGCCTGACCCTCACCCGTCCCCTAATCCTAACACGTACGCTAACACTAACCCGCGCGCTCACACGCACGCTCCCCCTAAAGCGTTGCCGTACCCTCACCTGGACCCTAGACCGTCCCCGTCCCCTAACCCTAACCCTAGCCCGAACCCTAACCCTAACCCTTCCCCGAAGCCTGACCCTCACCCGTCCCCTAATCCTAACCCGTTCGCTAACACTAACCCACGCCCTCACACGCACGCTCCCCCTAAAGCGTTGCCGTACCCTCACCTGGACCTTAAACCGTCCCCGTCCCCTAACCCTAACCCTAGCCCGAACCCTAACCCTAACCCTTCCCCGAAGCCTGACCCTCACCCGTCCCCTAATCCTAACCCGTACGCTAACACTAACCCGCGCCCTCACACGGACGCTCCCCCTAAAGCGTTGCCGTTCCCTCACCTGGACCCTAAACCGTCCCCGTCCCCTAACCCTAACCCTAGCCCGAACCCTAACCCTAACCCTTCCCCGAAGCCTGACCCTCACCCGTCCCCTAATCCTAACCCGTACGCTAACACTAACCCGCGCCCTCACACGCACGCTCCCCCTAAAGCATTGCCGTACCCTCACCTGGACCCTAAACCGTCCCCGTCCCCTAACCCTAACCCTAGCCCGAACCCTAACCTTAACCCTTCCCCGAAGCCTGACCCTCACCCGTCCCCTAATCCTAACCCGTACGCTAACACTACCCCGCGCCCTCACACGCACGCTCCCCCTAAAGCGTTGCCGTACCCTCACCTGGACCCTAAACCGTCCCCGTCCCCTAACCCTTACCCTAGCCCGAACCCTAACCCTAACCCTTCTTCGAAGCCTGACCCTCTCCCGTCCCCTAATCCTAACCCGTACGCTAACACTAACCCGCGCCCTCACACGCACGCTCCCCCTAAAGGGTTGCCGTACCCTCACCTGGACCCTAAACCGTCCCCGTCCCCTAACCCTATCCCTAGCCCGAACCCTAACCCTAACCCTTCCCCGAAGCCTGACCCTCACCCGTCCCCTAATCCTAACCCGTACGCTAACACTAACCCACGCCCTCACACGCACGCTCCCCCTAAAGCGTTGCCGTACCCTCACCTGGACCCTAAACCGTCCCCGTCCCCTAACCCTAACCCTAGCCCGAACCCTAACCCTAACCCTTCCCCGAAGCCTGACCCTCACCCGTCCCCTAATCCTAACCCGTACGCTAACACGAACCCGCGCCCTCACATGCACGCTCCCCCTAAAGCGTTGCCGTACCCTCACCTGGACCCTAAACCGTCCCCGTCCCCTAACCCTAACCCTAGCCCGAACCCTAACCCTAACCCTTCCCCGAAGCCTGACCCTCACCCGTCCCCTAATCCTAAGCCGTACGCTAACACGAACCCGCGCCCTCACACGCACGCTCCCCCTAAAGCGTTGCCGTACCCTCACCTGGACCCGAAACCGTCCCCGTCCCCTAGCCCTAACCCTAGCCCGAACCCTAACCCTAACCCTTCCCCGAAGCCTGACCCTCACCCGTCCCCTATCCTAACCCGTACGCTAACACTAACCCGCGCCCTCACACGCACGCTCCCCCTAAAGCGTTTCCGTACCCTCACCTGGACCCTAAACCGTCCCCGTCCCCTAACCCTAACCCTAGCCCGAACCCTAACCCTAACCCTTCCCCGAAGCCTGACCCTCACCCGTCCCCTAATCCTAACCCGTACGCTAACACTAACCCGCGCCCTCACACGCACGCTCCCCCTAAAGCGTTGCCGTTCCCTCACCTGGACCCTAAACCGTCCCCGTCCCCTAACCCTAACCCTAGCCCGAACCCTAACCCTAACCCTTCCCCGAAGCCTGACCCTCACCCGTCCCCTAATCCTAACCCGTACGCTAACACTAACCCGCGCCCTCACACGCACGCTCCCCCTAAAGCATTGCCGTACCCTCACCTGGACCCTAAACCGTCCCCGTCCCCTAACCCTAACCCTAGCCCGAACCCTAACCCTAACCCTTCCCCGAAGCCTGACCCTCACCCGTCCCCTAATCCTAACCCGTACGCTAACACTACCCCGCGCCCTCACACGCACGCTCCCCCTAAAGCGTTGCCGTACCCTCACCTGGACCCTAAACCGTCCCCGTCCCCTAACCCTAACCCTAGCCCGAACCCTAACCCTAACCCTTCCCCGAAGCCTGACCCTCACCCGTCCCCTAATCCTAACCCGTATGCTAACACTAACCCGCGCCCTCACACGCACGCTCCCCCTAAAGGGTTGCCGGACCCTCACCTGGACCCTAAACCGTCCCCATCCCCTAACCCTAACCCTAGCCCGAACCCTAACCCTAACCCTTCCCCGAAGCCTGACCCTCACCCGTCCCCTAATCCTAACCCGTACGCTAACACTAACCCACGCCCTCACACGCACGCTCCCCCTAAAGCGTTGCCGTACCCTCACCTGGACCCTAAACCGTCCCCGTCCCCTAACCCTAACCCTAGCCCGAACCCTAACCCTAACCCTTCCCCGAAGCCTGACCCTCACCCGTCCCCTAATCCTAACCCGTACGCTAACACTAACCCGCGCCCTCACACGCACGCTCCCCCTAAAGCGTTGCCGTACCCTCACCTGGACCCTAAACCGTCCCCGTCCCCTAACCCTAACCCTAGCCCGAACCCTAACCCTAACCTTTCCCCGAAGCCTGACCCTCACCCGTCCCCTAATCCTAACCCGTACGCTAACACTAACCCGCGCCCTCACACGCACGCTCCCCCTAAAGCGTTGCCGTACCCTCACCTGGACCCTAAACCGTCCCCGTCCCCTAACCCTAACCCTAGCCCGAACCTTAACCCTAACCCTTCCCCGAAGCCTGACACTCACCCGTCCCCTAATCCTAACCCGTACGCTAACACTAACCCGTGCCCTCACACGCACGCTCCCCCTAAAGCGTTGCCGTACCCTCACCTGGTCCCTAAACCGTCTCCTTCCCCTAAACCTAACCCTAGCCTGAACCCTAACCCTAACCCTTCCCCGAAGCCTGACCCTCACCCGTCCCCTAATCCTAACCCGTACGCTAACACTAACCCGCGCCCTCACACGCACGCTCCCCCTAAAGCGTTGCCGTACCCTCACCTGGACCCTAAACCGTCCCCGTCCCCTAAACCTAACCCTAGCCCGAACCCTAACCCTAACCCTTCCCCGAAGCCTGACCCTCACCCGTCCCCTAATCCTAACACATACGCTAACACTAACCCGCGCGCTCACACGCACGCTCCCCCTAAAGCGTTGCCGTACCCTCACCTGGACCCTAGACCGTCCCCGTACCCTAACCCTAACACTAGCCCGAATCCTAACCCTAACCCTTACCCGAAGCCTGACCCTCACACGTCCCCTAATCCTAACCCGTTCGCTAACACTAACCCACGCCCTCACACGCACGCTCCCCCTAAAGCGTTGCCGTACCCTCACCTGGACCCTAAACCGTCCCCGTCCCCTAACCCTAACCCTAGCCCGAACCCTAACCCTAACCCTTCCCCGAAGCCTGACCCTCACCCGTCCCCTAATCCTAACCCGTACGCTAACACTAACCCGCGCCCTCACACGGACGCTCCCCCTAAAGCGTTGCCGTTCCCTCACCTGGACCCTAAACCGTCCCCGTCCCCTAACCCTAACCCTAGCCCGAACCCTAACCCTAACCCTTCCCCGAAGCCTGACCCTCACCCGTCCCCTAATCCTAACCCGTACGCTAACACTAACCCGCGCCCTCACACGCACGCTCCCCCTAAAGCATTGCCGTACCCTCACCTGGACCCTAAACCGTCCCCGTCCCCTAACCCTAACCCTAGCCCGAACCCTAACCTTAACCCTTCCCCGAAGCCTGACCCTCACCCGTCCCCTAATCCTAACCCGTACGCTAACACTACCCCGCGCCCTCACACGCACGCTCCCCCTAAAGCGTTGCCGTACCCTCACCTGGACCCTAAACCGTCCCCGTCCCCTAACCCTAACCCTAGCCCGAACCCTAACCCTAACCCTTCCCCGAAGCCTGACCCTCTCCCGTCCCCTAATCCTAACCCGTACGCTAACACTAACCCGCGCCCTCACACGCACGCTCCCCCTAAAGGGTTGCCGTACCCTCACCTGGACCCTAAACCGTCCCCGTCCCCTAACCCTAACCCTAGCCCGAACCCTAACCCTAACCCTTCCCCGAAGCCTGACCCTCACCCGTCCCCTAATCCTAACCCGTACGCTAACACTAACCCACGCCCTCACACGCACGCTCCCCCTAAAGCGTTGCCGTACCCTCACCTGGACCCTAAACCGTCCCCGTCCCCTAACCCTAACCCTAGCCCGAACCCTAACCCTAACCCTTCCCCGAAGCCTGACCCTCACCCGTCCCCTAATCCTAACCCGTACGCTAACACGAACCCGCGCCCTCACATGCACGCTCCCCCTAAAGCGTTGCCGTACCCTCACCTGGACCCTAAACCGTCCCCGTCCCCTAACCCTAACCCTAGCCCGAACCCTAACCCTAACCCTTCCCCGAAGCCTGACCCTCACCCGTCCCCTAATCCTAAGCCGTACGCTAACACTAACCCGCGCCCTCACACGCACGCTCCCCCTAAAGCGTTGCCGTACCCTCACCTGGACCCGAAACCGTCCCCGTCCCCTAGCCCTAACCCTAGCCCGAACCCTAACCCTAACCCTTCCCCGAAGCCTGACCCTCACCCGTCCCCTATCCTAACCCGTACGCTAACACTAACCCGCGCCCTCACACGCACGCTCCCCCTAAAGCGTTTCCGTACCCTCACCTGGACCCTAAACCGTCCCCGTCCCCTAACCCTAACCCTAGCCCGAACCCTAACCCTAACCCTTCCCCGAAGCCTGACCCTCACCCGTCCCCTAATCCTAACCCGTACGCTAACACTAACCCGCGCCCTCACACGCACGCTCCCCCTAAAGCGTTGCCGTTCCCTCACCTGGACCCTAAACCGTCCCCGTCCCCTAACCCTAACCCTAGCCCGAACCCTAACCCTAACCCTTCCCCGAAGCCTGACCCTCACCCGTCCCCTAATCCTAACCCGTACGCTAACACTAACCCGCGCCCTCACACGCACGCTCCCCCTAAAGCATTGCCGTACCCTCACCTGGACCCTAAACCGTCCCCGTCCCCTAACCCTAACCCTAGCCCGAACCCTAACCCTAACCCTTCCCCGAAGCCTGACCCTCACCCGTCCCCTAATCCTAACCCGTACGCTAACACTACCCCGCGCCCTCACACGCACGCTCCCCCTAAAGCGTTGCCGTACCCTCACCTGGACCCTAAACCGTCCCCGTCCCCTAACCCTAACCCTAGCCCGAACCCTAACCCTAACCCTTCCCCGAAGCCTGACCCTCACCCGTCCCCTAATCCTAACCCGTATGCTAACACTAACCCGCGCCCTCACACGCACGCTCCCCCTAAAGGGTTGCCGTACCCTCACCTGGACCCTAAACCGTCCCCGTCCCCTAACCCTAACCCTAGCCCGAACCCTAACCCTAACCCTTCCCCGAAGCCTGACCCTCACCCGTCCCCTAATCCTAACCCGTACGCTAACACTAACCCACGCCCTCACACGCACGCTCCCCCTAAAGCGTTGCCGTACCCTCACCTGGACCCTAAACCGTCCCCGTCCCCTAACCCTAACCCTAGCCCGAACCCTAACCCTAACCCTTCCCCGAAGCCTGACCCTCACCCGTCCCCTAATCCTAACCCGTACGCTAACACTAACCCGCGCCCTCACACGCACGCTCCCCCTAAAGCGTTGCCGTACCCTCACCTGGACCCTAAACCGTCCCCGTCCCCTAACCCTAACCCTAGCCCGAACCCTAACCCTAACCCTTCCCCGAAGCCTGACCCTCACCCGTCCCCTAATCCTAACCCGTACGCTAACACTAACCCGCGCCCTCACACGCACGCTCCCCCTAAAGCGTTTCCGTACCCTCACCTGGACCCTAAACCGTCCCCGTCCCCTAACCCTAACCCTAGCCCGAACCTTAACCCTAACCCTTCCCCGAAGCCTGACACTCACCCGTCCCCTAATCCTAACCCGTACGCTAACACTAACCCGTGCCCTCACACGCACGCTCCCCCTAAAGCGTTGCCGTACCCTCACCTGGACCCTAAACCGTCCACGTCCCCTAACCCTAACCCTAGCCCGAACCCTAACCCTAACCCTTCCCCGAAGCCAGACCTTCACCCATCCACTAATCCTAACCCGTACACTAACACTAACCCGCGCCCTCACACGCACGCTCCCCCTAAAGCGTTGCCTTACCCTCACCTGGACCCTAAACCGTCCCCGCCCCTTAACCCTAACCCTAGCCCGAACCCTAACCCTAACCCTTCCCCGAAGCCTGACCCTCACCCGACCCCTAATCCTAACCCGTACGCTACCACTACCCCGCACCCTCACACGCACGCTCCCCCTAAAGCGTTGCCGTACCCTCACCTGGACCCTAAACCGTCCCCGTCACCTAACCCTAACCCTAGCCCGAACCCTAACCCTAACCCTTCCCCGAAGCATGACCCTCAACCGTCCCTTAATCCTAACCCGTACCCTAACACTAACCCGCACCCTCACATGCACGCTCCCCCTAAAGCGTTGCCGTACCCTTACCTGGACCCTAAACCGTCCCCGTCCCCTAACCCTAACCCTAGCCCGAACCCTAACCCTAACCCTTCCCCGAAGCCTGACCCTCACCCGTCCCCTAATCCTAACCCGTACGCTAACACTAACCCGCGCCCTCACACGCACGTTCCCCCTAAAGCATTGCCATACTCTCACCTGGACCCTAAACCGTCCCCGTCACCTAACCCTAACCCTAGGCCGAACCCTAACCCTAACCCTTCCCCGAAGCCTGACCCTCACCCGTCCCCTAATCCTAACCCGTACGCTAACACTAACCCGCGCCCTCACACGCACGCTCCCCCTAAAGCGTTGCCGTACCCTCACCTGGACCCTAAACCGTCCCCATCCCCTAACCCTAACACTAGCCCGAACCCTAACCCTAACCCTTCCCCGAAGCCTGACCCTCACCCGTCCCCTAATCCTAACCCGTACGCTAACACTAACCCGCGCCCTCACAGGCACGCTCCCCCTAAAGCGTTGCCGTACCCTCACCTGGACCCTAAACCGTCCCCGTCCCCTAACCCTAACCCTAGCCCGAACCCTAACCCTAACCCTTCCCCGAAGCCTGGCCCTCACCCGTCCCCTAATCCTAACCCGTACGCTAACACTAACCCGCGCGCTCGCACGCACGCTCCCCCTAAAGCGTTGCCGTACCCTCACCTGGACCCTAAACCGTCCCCGTCCCCGTCCCCTAACCCTAACCCTAGCCTGAACCCTAACCCTAACCCTTCCCCGAAGCCTGACCCTCACCCGTCCCCTAATCCTAACCCGTACGCTAACACTAACCCGCGACCTCACACGCACGCTCCCCCTAAAGCGTTGCCGTACCCTCACCTGGACCCTAAATCGTCCCCGTCACCTAACCCTAACCCTAGCCCGAACCCTAACCCTAACCCTTCCCCGAAGCCTGACCCTCATCCGTCCCGTAATCCTAACCCGCACGCTAACACTAACCCACGCCCTCACACGCACGCTCCCCCTAAAGCGTTGCCGTACCCTCACCTGGACCCTAAACCGTCCCCGTCCCCTAACCCTAACCCTAGCCCAAACCCTAACCCTAACCCTTCCCCGAAGCCTGACCCTCACCCGTCCCCTAATCCTAACCCGTACGCTAACACTAACCCGCGCCCTCACACGCACGCTCCCCCTAAAGCGTTGCCGTACCCTCACCTGGACCCTAAACCGTCCCCGTCCCCTAACCCTAACCCTAGCCCGAACCCTAACCCTAACCCTTCCCCGAAGCCTGACCCTCACCCGTCCCCTAATCCTAACCCGTACGCTAACACTAACCCGCCCCCTCACACGCACGCTCCCCCTAAAGCGTTGCCGTACCCTCACCTGGACCCTAAACCGTCCCCGTCACCTAACCCTAACCCTAGCCCGAACCCTAACCCTAACCCTTCCCCGAAGCCTGACCCTCACCCGTCCCCTAATCCTAACCCGTACGCTAACACTAACCCGTGCCCTCACACGCACGCTACCCCTAAAGCGTTGCCGTACCCTCACCTGGACCCTAAACCGTCCCCATCCCCTAACCCTAACCCTAGCCCGAACCCTAACCCTAAACCTTCCAGGAAGCCTGACCCTCACCCGTCCCCTAATCCTAACCCGTACGCTAACACTAACCCGCGCCCTCACACGCACGCTCCCCCTAAAGCATTGCCGTACCCTCACCTGGACCCTAAACCGTCGCCGTCCCCTAACCCTAACCCTAGCCCGAACCCTAACCCTAACCCTTCCCCGAAGCCTGACCCTCACCCGTCCCCTAATCCTAACCCGTACGCTAACACTAACCCGGGCCCTCACACGCACGCTCCCCCTAAAGCGTTGCCGTACCCTCACCTGGACCCTAAACCGTCCCCGTCCCCTAACCCTAACCCTAGCCCGAACCCTAACCCTAACCCTTCCCCGAAGCCTGACCCTCACCCGTCCCCTAATCCTAACCCGTACGCTAACACTAACCCGCGCCCTCACACGCACGCTCCCCCTAAAGCGTTGCCGTACCCTCACCTGGACCCTAAACCGTCCCCGTCCCCTAACCCTAACCCTAGCCCGAACCCTAACCCTAACCCTTCCCCGAAGCCTGACCCTCACCCGTCCCCTAATCCTAACCCGTACGCTAACACTAACCCGCGCCCTCACACGCACGCTCCCCCTAAAGCGTTGCCGTACCCTCACCTGGACCCTAAACCGTCCCCGTCACCTAACCCTAACCCTAGCCCGAACCCTAACCCTAACCCTTCCCCGAAGCCTGACCCTCACCCGTCCCCTAATCCTAACCCGTACGCTAACACTAACCCGCGCCCTCACACGCACGCTCCCCCTAAAGCGTTGCCGTACCCTCACCTGGACCCTAAACCGTCCCCGTCACCTAACCCTAACCCTAGCCCGAACCCTAACCTTAACCCTTCCCCGAAGCATGACCCTCAACCGTCCCTTAATCCTAACCCGTACCCTAACACTAACCCGCACCCTCACATGCACGCTCCCCCTAAAGCGTTGCCGTACCCTTACCTGGACCCTAAACCGTCCCCGTCCCCATCCCCTAACCCTAACCCTAGCCCGAACCCTAACCGTAACCCTTCCCCGAAGCCTGACCCTCACCCGTCCCCTAATCCTAACCCGTACGCTAACACTAACCCGCGACCTCACACGCACGCTCCCCCTAAAGCGTTGCCGTACCCTCACCTGAACCCTAAACCGTCCCCGTCACCTAACCCTAACCCTAGCCCGAACCCTAACCCTAACCCTTCCCCGAAGCCTGACCCTCACCCGTCCCGTAATCCTAACCCGTACGCTAACACTAACCCACGCCCTCACACGCACGCTCCCCCTAAAGCGTTGCCGTACCCTCACCTGGACCCTAAACCGTCCCCGTCCCCTAACCCTAACCCTAGCCCGAACCCTAACCCTAACCCTTCCCCGAAGCCTGACCCTCACCGTCCCCTAATCCTAACCCGTACGCTAACACTAACCCGCGCCCTCACACGCACGCTCCCCCTAAAGCGTTGCCGTACCCTCACCTGGACCCTAAACCGTCCCCGTCCCCTAACCCTAACCCTAGCCCGAAACCTAACCCTAACCCTTCCCCGAAGCCTGACCCTCACCCGTCCCCTAATCCTAACCCATACCCTAACACTAACCCGCGCCCTCACACGCACGCTCCCCCTAAAGCGTTGCCGTACCCTCACCTGGACCCTAAACCGTCCCCGTCACCTAACCCTAACCCTAGCCCGAACCCTAACCCTAACCCTTCCCCGAAGCCTGACCCTCACCCGTCCCCTAATCCTAACCCGTACGCTAACACTAACCCGCGCCCTCACACGCACGCTCCCCCTAAAGCGTTGCCGTACCCTCACCTGGACCCTAAACTGTCCCCGCCCCTTAACCCTAACCCTAGCCCGAACCCTAACCCTAACCCTTCCCCGAAGCCTGACCCTCACCCGTCCCCTAATCCTAACCCGTACGCTAACACTACCCCGCGCCCTCACACGCACGCTCCCCCTAAAGCGTTGCCGTACCCTCACCTGGACCCTAAACCGTCCCCGACACCTAACCCTAACCCTAGCCCGAACCCTAACCCTAACCCTTCCCCGAAGCATGACCCTCAACCGTCCCTTAATCCTAACCCGTACCCTAACACTAACCCGCACCCTCACATGCACGCTCCCCCTAAAGCGTTGCCGTACCCTTACCTGGACCCTAAACCGTCCCCGTCCCCATCCCCTAACCCTAACCCTAGCCCGAACCCTAACCGTAACCCTTCCCCGAAGCCTGACCCTCACCCGTCCCCTAATCCTAACCCGTACGCTAACACTAACCCGCGACCTCACACGCACGCTCCCCCTAAAGCGTTGCCGTACCCTCACCTGGACCCTAAACCGTCCCCGTCACCTAACCCTAACCCTAGCCCGAACCCTAACCCTAACCCTTCCCCGAAGCCTGACCCTCACCCGTCCCGTAATCCTAACCCGTACGCTAACACTAACCCACGCCTTCACACGCACGCTCCCCCTAAAGCGTTGCCGTACCCTCACCTGGACCCTAAACCGTCCCCGTCCCCTAACCCTAACCCTAGCCCGAACCCTAACCCTAACCCTTCCCCGAAGCCTGACCCTCACCGTCCCCTAATCCTAACCCGTATGCTAACACTAACCCGCGCCCTCACACGCACGCTCCCCCTAAAGCGTTGCCGTACCCTCACCTGGACCCTAAACCGTCCCCGTCCCCTAACCCTAACCCTAGCCCGAACCCTAACCCTAACCCTTCCCCGAAGCCTGACCCTCACCCGTCCCCTAATCCTAACCCGTACGCTAACACTAACCTGCGCCCTCACACGCACGCTCCCCCTAAAGCGTTGCCGTACCCTCACCTGGACCCTAAACCGTCCCCGTCCCCTAACCCTAACCCTAGCCCGAACCCTAACCCTAACCCTTTCCCGAAGCCTGACCCTCACCCGTCCCCAATCCTAACCCGTATGCTAACAATAACCCGCGCCCTCACACGCACGCTCCCCCTAAAGCGTTGCCGTACCCTCACCTGGACCCTAAACCGTCCCCATCCCCTAACCCTAACCCTAGCCCGAACCCTAACCCTAACCCTTCCCCGAAGCCTGACCCTCACCCGTCCCCTAATCCTAACCCGTACGCTAACACTAACCCGCGCCCTCACACGCACGCTCCCCGTAAAGCGTTGCCGTACCCTCACCTGGACCCTAAACCGTCCCCGTCCCCTAACCCTAACCCTAACCCGAACCCTAACCCTAACCCTTCCACGAAGCCTGACCCTCACCCGTCCCCTAATCCTAACCCGTACGCTAACACTAACCCGCGCCCTCACACGCACGCTCCCCCTAAAGCGTTGCCGTACCCTCACCTGGACCCTAAACCGTCCCCGTCCCCTAAACCTAACCCTAGCCCGAACCCTAACCCTAACCCTTCCCCGAAGCCTGACCCTCACCCGTCCCCTAATCCTAACCCGTACGCTAACACTAACCCGCGCCCTCACACGCACGCTCCCCCTAAAGCGTTGCCGTACCCTCACCTGGACCCTAAACCGTCCCCGTCCCCTAACCCTAACCCTAGCCCGAAACCTAACCCTAACACTTCCCCGAAGCCTGACCCTCACCCGTCCCCTAATCCTAACCCGTACGCTAACACTAACCCGCGCCCTCACACGCACGCTCCCCCTAAAGCGTTGCCGTACCCTCACCTGGACCCTAAACCGTCCCCGTCCCCTAACCCTAACCCTAGCCCGAACCCTAACCCTAACCTTCCCCGAAGCCTGACCCTCACCCGTCCCTTAATCCTAACCCGTACGCTAACACTAACCCGCGCCCTCACACGCACGCTCCCCCTAAAGCGTTGCCGTACCCTCACCTGGACCCTAAACCGTCCCCGTCCCCTAACCCTAACCCTAGCCCGAACCCTAACCCTAACCCTTCCCCAAAGCCTGACCCTCACCCGTCCCCTAATCCTAACCCGTACGCTAACACTAACCCGCGCCCTCACACGCACGCTCCCCCTAAAGCGTTGCCGTACCCTCACCTGGACCCTAAACTGTCCCTGTCACCTAACCCTAACCCTAGCCCGAACCCTAACCCTAACACTTCCCCGAAGCCTGACCCTCACCCGTCCCCTAATCCTAACCCGTACGCTAACACTAACCCGCGCCCTCACACGCACGCTCCCCCTAAAGCGTTGCCGTCCCCTCACCTGGACCCTAAGCCGTCCCCGTCCCCTAACCCTAGCCCTAGTCCGAACCCTAACCCTAACCCTTACCCGAAGCCTGACCTTCACCCGTCCCCTAATCCTAACCCGTACGCTAACAGTAACCCGCGCCCTCACACGCACGCTCCCCCTAAAGCGTTGCCGTACCCTCACCTGGACCCTAAACCGTCCCCGTCCCCTAACCCTAACCCTAGCCCGAACCCTAACCCTAACCCTTCCCCGAAGCCTGACCCTCACCCGTCCCCTAATCCTAACCCGTATGCTAACACTAACCCGCGCCCTCACACGCCCGCTCCACATAAAGCGTTGCCATACCCTCACCTGGACCCTAAACCGTTCCCGTCCCCTAACCCTAACCCTAGCCCAAACCCTAACCCTAACCCTTCCCCGAAGCCTGACCCTCAACCGTCCCCTAATCCTAACCCGTACGCTAACACTGATCCGCGCCCTCACACGCACGCTCCCCCTAAAGCGTTGCCGTACCCTCACCTGGTCCCTAAACCGTCCCCGTCCCCTAACCCTAACCCTAGCCCAAACCCTAACCCTAACCCTTCCCCGAAGCCTGACCCTCACCCGTCCCCTAATCCTAACCCGTACGTTAACACTAACCCGCGCCCTCACACGCACGCTCCCCCTAAAGCGTTGCCGTACCCTCACCTGGACCCTAAACCGTCCCCGTCCCCTAACCCTAACCCTAGCCCGAACCCTAACCCTAACCCTTCCCCGAAGCCTGACCCTCACCCGTCCCCTAATCCTAACCTGTACGCTAACACTAAACCGCGCCCTCACACGCACGCTCCCCCTAAAGCGTTGCCGTACCCTCACCTGGACCCTAAACCGTCCCCGTCCCCTAACCCTAACCCTAGCCCGAACCCTAACCCTAACCCTTCCCCGAAGCCTGACCCTCACCCGTCCCGTAATCCTCACCCGTACGCTAACACTAACCCGCGCCCTCACACGCACGCTCCCCCTAAAGCGTTGCTGTACCCTCACCTGGACCCTAAACCGTCCCCGTCACCTAACCCTAACCCTAGCCCGAACCCTAACCCTAACCCTTCCCCGAAGCCTGACCCTCACCCGTCCCCTAATCCTAACCCGTACGTTAACACTAACCCGCGCCCTCACACGCACGCTCCCCCTAAAGCGTTGCCGTACCCTCACCTGGACCCTAAGCCGTCCCCGTCCCCTAACCCTAACCCTAGTCCGAACCCTAACCCTAACCCTTACCCGAAGCCTGACCCTCACCCGTCCCCTAATCCTAACCCGTACGCTAACAGTAACCCGCGCCCTCACACGCACGCTCCCCCTAAAGCGTTGCCGTACCCTCACCTGGACCCTAAACCGTCCCCGTCCCCTAACCCTAACCCTAGCCCGAACCCTAACCCTAACCCTTCCCGGAAGCCTGACCCTCACCCGTCCCCTAATCCTAACCCGTACGCTAACAGTAACCCGCGCCCTCACACGCACGCTCCCCCTAAAGCGTTGCCGTACCCTCACCTGGACCCTAAACCGTCCCCGTCCCCTAACCCTAACCCTAGCCCGAACCCTAACCCTAACCCTTCCCCGAAGCCTGACCCTCACCCGTCCCCTAATCCTAACCCGTACGTTAACACTAACCCGCGCCCTCACACGCACGCTCCCCCTAAAGCGTTGCCGTACCCTCACCTGGACCCTAAGCCGTCCCCGTCCCCTAACCCTAGCCCTAGTCCGAACCCTAACCCTAACCCTTACCCGAAGCCTGACCCTCACCCGTCCCCTAATCCTAACCCGTACGCTAACAGTAACCCGCGCCCTCACACGCACGCTCCCCCTAAAGCGTTGCCGTACCCTCACCTGGACCCTAAACCGTCCCCGTCCCCTAACCCTAACCCTAGCCCGAACCCTAACCCTAACCCTTCCCCGAAGCCTGACCCTCACCCGTCCCCTAATCCTAACCCGTACGCTAACACTAACCCGCGCCCTCACACGCACGCTCCCCCTAAAGCGTTGCCGTACCCTCACCTGGACCCTAAACCGTCCCCGTCCCCTAACCCTAACCCTAGCCCGAACCCTAACCCTAACCCTTCTCCGAAGCCTGACCCTCACCCGTCCCCTAATCCTAACCCGTACGCTAACAGTAACCCGCGCCCTCACACGCACGCTCCCCCTAAAGCGTTGCCGTACCCTCACCTGGACCCTAAACCGTCCCCGTCCCCTAACCCTAACCCTAGCCCGAACCCTAACCCTAACCCTTCCCCGAAGCCTGACCCTCACCCGTCCCCTAATCCTAACCCGTACGCTAACACTAACCCGCGCCCTCACACGCACGCTCCACATAAAGCGTTGCCATACCCTCACCTGGACCCTAAACCGTTCCCGTCCCCTAACCCTAACCCTAGCCCGAACCCTAACCCTAACCCTTCTCCGAAGCCTGACCCTCAACCGTCCCCTAATCCTAACCCGTACGCTAACACTGATCCGCGCCCTCACACGCACGCTCCCCCTAAAGCGTTGCCGTACCCTCACCTGGTCCCTGAACCGTCCCCGTCCCCTAACCCTAACCCTAGCCCGAACCCTAACCCTAAACCTTCCCCGAAGCCTGACCCTCACCCGTCCCCTAATCCTAACCCGTACGCTAACTCTAACCCGCGCCCTCACACGCACGCTCCCCCTAAAGCGTTGCCGTACCCTCACCTGGACCCTAAACCGTCCCCGTCCCCTAACCCTAACCCTAGCCCGAACCCTAACCCTAACCCTTCCCCGAAGCCTGACCCTCACCCGTCCCCTAATCCTAAGCCGTACGCTAACACTATCGCACGCCCTCACACGCACGCTCCCCCTAAAGCGTTGCCGTACCCTCACCTGGACCCTAAACCGTCCCCGTCCCCTAACCCTAACCCTAGCCCGAACCCTAACCCTAACCCTTCCCCGAAGCCTGACCCTCACCCGTCCCGTAATCCTCACCCGTACGCTAACACTAACCCGCGCCCTCACACGCACGCTCCCCCTAAAGCGTTGCCGTACCCTCACCTGGACCCGAAACCGTCCCCGTCCCCTAACCCTAACCCTAGCCCGAACCCTAACCCTAACCCTTCCCCGAAGCCTGACCCTCACCCGTCCCCTAATCCTAACCCGTACGCTAACACTAACCCACGCCCTCACACGTACGCTCCCCCTAAAGCGTTGCCGTACCCTCACCTGGACCCTAAACCGTCCCCGTCCCCTAACCCTAACCCTAGCCCGAACCCTAACCCTAACCCTTCCCCGAAGCCTGACCCTCACCCGTCCCCTAATCCTAACCCGTACGCTAACACTAACCCGCGCCCTCACACGCACGCTCCCCCTAAAGCGTTGCCGTACCCTCACCTGGACCCTAAACCGTCCCCGTCACCTAACCCTAACCCTAACCCGAACCCTAACCCTAACCCTTCCCCGAAGCCTGACCCTCACCCGTCCCCTAATCCTAACCCGTACGCTAACCCTAACCCGCGCCCTCACACGCACGCTCCCCCTAAAGCGTTGCCGTACCCTCACCTGGACCCTAAACCGTCCCCGTCCCCTAACCCTAACCCTAGCCCGAACCCTAACCCTAACCCTTCCCCGAAGCCTGACCCTCACCCGTCCCCTAATCCTAACCCGTACGCTAACACTAACCCGCGCCCTCACACGCACGCTCCCCCTAAAGCGTTGCCGTACCCTCACCTGGACCCTAAACCGTCCCCGTCCCCTAACCCTAACCCTAGCCCGAACCCTAACCCTAACCCTTCCCCGAAGCCTGACCCTCACCCGTCCCCTAATCCTAACCCGTACGCTAACACTAACCCGCGCCCTCACACGCACGCTCCCCCTAAAGCGTTGCCGTACCCTCACCTGGACCCTAAACCGTCCCCGTCCCCTAACCCTAACCCTAGCCCGAACCCTAACCCTAACCCTTCCCCGAAGCCTGACCCTCACCCGTCCCCTAATCCTAACCCGTACCCTAACACTAGCCCGCGCCCTCACACGCACGCTCCCCCTAAAGCGTTGCCGTACCCTCACCTGGATCCTAAACCGTCCCCGTCCCCTAACTCTAACCCTAGCCCGAACCCTAACCATAACACTTCCCCGAAGCCTGACACTCACCCGTCCCCTAATCCTAACCCGTACGCTAACACTAACCCGCGCCCTCACACGCACGCTCCCCCTAAAGCGTTGCCGTACCCTCACCTGGACCCTAAACCGTCCCCGTCCCCTAACCCTAACCCTAGCCCGAACCCTATCCCTAACCCTTCCCCGAAGCCTGACCCTCACCCGTCCCTTAATCCTAAGCCGTACGCTAACACTATCGTGCGCCCTGACACGCACGCTCCCCCTAAAGTGTTGCCGTACCCTCACCTGGACCCTAAACCGTCCCCATCCCCTAACCCTAACCCTAGCCCGAACCCTAACCCTAACCCTTCCCCGAAGCCTGACCCTCACCCGTCCCCTAATCCTAACCCGTACGCTAACACTAACCCGCGCCCTCACACGCACGCTCCCCCTAAAGCGTTGCCGTACCCTCACCTGGACCCTAAACCATCCCCGTCCCCTAACCCTAACCCTAGCCCGAACCCTAACCCTAACCCTTCCCCGAAGCCTGACCCTCACCCGTCCCCTAATCCTAACCCGTACGCTAACACTAACCCGCGCCCTCACACGCACGCTCCCCCTAAAGCGTTGCCGTACCCTCACCTGGACCCTAAACCGTCCCCGTCCCCTAACCCTAACCCTAGCCCGAACCCTAAACCTAACCCTTCCCCGAAGCCTGACCCTCACCCGTCCCATAATCCTAACCCATACCCTAACACTAACCCGCGCCCTCACACGCACGCTCCCCCTAAAGCGTTGCCGTACCCTCACCTGGACCCTAAACCGTCCCCGTCCCCTAACTCTAACCCTAGCCCGAACCCTAACCCTAACCCTTCCCCGAAGCCTGACCCTCACCCGTCCCCTAATCCTAACCCGTACGCTAACACTAACCCGCGCCCTCACACGCACGCTCCCCCTAAAGCGTTGCCGTACCCTCACCTGGACCCTAAACCGTCCCCGTCCCCTAACCCTAACCCTAGCCCTAACCCTAACCCTAACCCTTCCCCGAAGCCTGACCCTCACCCGTCCCCTAATCCTAACCCGTACGCTAACACTAACCCGCGCCCTCACACGCACGCTCCCCCTAAAGCGTTGCCGTACCCTCACCTGGACCCTAAACCGTCCCCGTCCCCTAACCCTAACCCTAGCCCGAACCCTAACCCTAACCCTTCTCCGAAGCCTGACCCTCACCCGTCCCCTAAACCTAACCCGTACGCTAACACTAACCCGCGCCCTCACACGCACGCTCCCCCTAAAGCGTTGCCGTACCCTCACCTGGACCCTAAACCGTCCCCGTCCCCTAACCCTAACCCTAGCCCGAACCCTAACCCTAACCCTTCCCCGAAGCCTGACCCTCACCCGTCCCCTAATCCTAACCCATACCCTAACACTAACCCGCGCCCTCACATGCACGCTCCCCCTAAAGCGTTGCCGTACCCTCACCTGGACCCTAAACCGTCCCCGTCCCCTAACCCTAACCCTAGCCCGAACCCTAACCCTAACCCTTCCCCGAAGCCTGACCCTCACCCGTCCCCTAATCCTAAGCTGTACGCTAACACTATCGCGTGCCCTCACACGCACGCTCCCCCTAAAGCGTTGCCGTACCCTCACCTGGACCCTAAACCGTCCCCGTCCCCTAACCCTAACCCTAGCCCGAACCCTAACCCTAACCCTTCCCCGAAGCCTGACCCTCACCCGTCCCCTAATCCTAACCCGTACGCTAACACTAACCCGCGCCCTCACACGCACGCTCCCCCTAAAGCGTTGCCATACCCTCACCTGGACCCTAAACCGTTCCCGTCCCCTAACCCTAACCCTAGCCCGAACCCTAACCCTAACCCTTCCCCGAAGCCTGACCCTCAACCGTCCCCTAATCCTAACCCGTACGCTAACACTGATCCGCACCCTCACACGCACGCTCCCCCTAAAGCGTTGCCGTACCCTCACCTGGACCCTAAACCATCCCCGTCCCCTAACCCTAACCCTAGCCCGAACCCTAACCCTAACCCTTCCCCGAAGCCTGACCCTCACCCGTCCCCTAATCCTAACCCGTACGCTAACACTAACCCGCGCCCTCACACGCACGCTCCCCCTAAAGCGTTGCCGTACCCTCACCTGGACCCTAAACCGTCCCCGTCCCCTAACCCTAACCCTAGCCCGAACCCTAAACCTAACCCTTCCCCGAAGCCTGACCCTCACCCGTCCCCTAATCCTAACCCATACCCTAACACTAACCCGCGCCCTCACACGCACGCTCCCCCTAAAGCGTTGCCGTACCCTCACCTGGACCCTAAACCGTCCCCGTCCCCTAACTCTAACCCTAGCCCGAACCCTAACCATAACAATTCCCCGAAGCCTGACCCTCACCCGTCCCCTAATCCTAACCCGTACGCTAACACTAACCCGCGCCCTCACACGCACGCTCCCCCTAAAGCGTTGCCGTACCCTCACCTGGACCCTAAACCGTCCCCGTCCCTTAACCCTAACCCTAGCCCTAACCCTAACCCTAACCCTTCCCCGAAGCCTGACCCTCACCCGTCCCCTAATCCTAACCCGTACGCTAACACTAACCCGCGCCCTCACACGCACGCTCCCCCTAAAGCGTTGCCGTACCCTCACCTGGACCCTAAACCGTCCCCGTCACCTAACCCTAACCCTAGCCCGAACCCTAACCCTAACCCTTCCCCGAAGCATGACCCTCAACCGTCCCTTAATCCTAACCCGTACCCTAACACTAACCCGCACCCTCACATGCACGCTCCCACTAAAGCGTTGCCGTACCCTTACCTGGACCCTAAACCGTCCCCGTCCCCGTCCCCTAAACCTAACCCTAGCCCGAACCCTAACCGTAACCCTTCCCCGAAGCCTGACCCTCACCCGTCCCCTAATCCTAACCCGTACGCTAACACTAACCCGCGACCTCACACGCACGCTCCCCCTAAAGCGTTGCCGTACCGTCACCTGGACCCTAAACCGTCCCCGTCCCCTAACCCTAACCCTAGCCCGAACCCTAACCCTAACCCTTCCCCGAAGCCTGACCCTCACCCGTCCCCTAATCCTAACCCGTACGCTAACACTAACCCGCGCCCTCACACGCACGCTCCCCCTAAAGCGTTGCCGTACCCTCACCTGGACCCTAAACCGTCCCCGTCACCTAACCCTAACCCTAACCCGAACCCTAACCCTAACCCTTCCCCGAAGCCTGACCCTCACCCGTCCCCTAATCCTAACCCGTACGCTAACCCTAACCCGCGCCCTCACACGCACGCTCCCCCTAAAGCGTTGCCGTACCCTCACCTGGACCCTAAACCGTCCCCGTCCCCTAACCCTAACCCTAGCCCGAACCCTAACCCTAACCCTTCCCCGAAGCCTGACCCTCACCCGTCCCCTAATCCTAACCCGTACGCTAACACTAACCCGCGCCCTCACACGCACGCTCCCCCTAAAGCGTTGCCGTACCCTCACCTGGACCCTAAACCGTCCCCGTCCCCTAACCCTAACCCTAGCCCGAACCCTAACCCTAACCCTTCCCCGAAGCCTGACCCTCACCCGTCCCCTAATCCTAACCCGTACGCTAACACTAACCCGCGCCCTCACACGCACGCTCCCCCTAAAGCGTTGCCGTACCCTCACCTGGACCCTAAACCGTCCCCGTCCCCTAACCCTAACCCTAGCCCGAACCCTAACCCTAACCCTTCCCCGAAGCCTGACCCTCACCCGTCCCCTAATCCTAACCCGTACCCTAACACTAGCCCGCGCCCTCACACGCACGCTCCCCCTAAAGCGTTGCCGTACCCTCACCTGGACCCTAAACCGTCCCCGTCCCCTAACTCTAACCCTAGCCCGAACCCTAACCATAACACTTCCCCGAAGCCTGACACTCACCCGTCCCCTAATCCTAACCCGTACGCTAACACTAACCCGCGCCCTCACACGCACGCTCCCCCTAAAGCGTTGCCGTACCCTCACCTGGACCCTAAACCGTCCCCGTCCCCTAACCCTAACCCTAGCCCGAACCCTATCCCTAACCCTTCCCCGAAGCCTGACCCTCACCCGTCCCTTAATCCTAAGCCGTACGCTAACACTATCGTGCGCCCTGACACGCACGCTCCCCCTAAAGTGTTGCCGTACCCTCACCTGGACCCTAAACCGTCCCCATCCCCTAACCCTAACCCTAGCCCGAACCCTAACCCTAACCCTTCCCCGAAGCCTGACCCTCACCCGTCCCCTAATCCTAACCCGTACGCTAACACTAACCCGCGCCCTCACACGCACGCTCCCCCTAAAGCGTTGCCGTACCCTCACCTGGACCCTAAACCATCCCCGTCCCCTAACCCTAACCCTAGCCCGAACCCTAACCCTAACCCTTCCCCGAAGCCTGACCCTCACCCGTCCCCTAATCCTAACCCGTACGCTAACACTAACCCGCGCCCTCACACGCACGCTCCCCCTAAAGCGTTGCCGTACCCTCACCTGGACCCTAAACCGTCCCCGTCCCCTAACCCTAACCCTAGCCCGAACCCTAAACCTAACCCTTCCCCGAAGCCTGACCCTCACCCGTCCCATAATCCTAACCCATACCCTAACACTAACCCGCGCCCTCACACGCACGCTCCCCCTAAAGCGTTGCCGTACCCTCACCTGGACCCTAAACCGTCCCCGTCCCCTAACTCTAACCCTAGCCCGAACCCTAACCCTAACCCTTCCCCGAAGCCTGACCCTCACCCGTCCCCTAATCCTAACCCGTACGCTAACACTAACCCGCGCCCTCACACGCACGCTCCCCCTAAAGCGTTGCCGTACCCTCACCTGGACCCTAAACCGTCCCCGTCCCCTAACCCTAACCCTAGCCCTAACCCTAACCCTAACCCTTCCCCGAAGCCTGACCCTCACCCGTCCCCTAATCCTAACCCGTACGCTAACACTAACCCGCGCCCTCACACGCACGCTCCCCCTAAAGCGTTGCCGTACCCTCACCTGGACCCTAAACCGTCCCCGTCCCCTAACCCTAACCCTAGCCCGAACCCTAACCCTAACCCTTCTCCGAAGCCTGACCCTCACCCGTCCCCTAAACCTAACCCGTACGCTAACACTAACCCGCGCCCTCACACGCACGCTCCCCCTAAAGCGTTGCCGTACCCTCACCTGGACCCTAAACCGTCCCCGTCCCCTAACCCTAACCCTAGCCCGAACCCTAACCCTAACCCTTCCCCGAAGCCTGACCCTCACCCGTCCCCTAATCCTAACCCATACCCTAACACTAACCCGCGCCCTCACATGCACGCTCCCCCTAAAGCGTTGCCGTACCCTCACCTGGACCCTAAACCGTCCCCGTCCCCTAACCCTAACCCTAGCCCGAACCCTAACCCTAACCCTTCCCCGAAGCCTGACCCTCACCCGTCCCCTAATCCTAAGCTGTACGCTAACACTATCGCGTGCCCTCACACGCACGCTCCCCCTAAAGCGTTGCCGTACCCTCACCTGGACCCTAAACCGTCCCCGTCCCCTAACCCTAACCCTAGCCCGAACCCTAACCCTAACCCTTCCCCGAAGCCTGACCCTCACCCGTCCCCTAATCCTAACCCGTACGCTAACACTAACCCGCGCCCTCACACGCACGCTCCCCCTAAAGCGTTGCCATACCCTCACCTGGACCCTAAACCGTTCCCGTCCCCTAACCCTAACCCTAGCCCGAACCCTAACCCTAACCCTTCCCCGAAGCCTGACCCTCAACCGTCCCCTAATCCTAACCCGTACGCTAACACTGATCCGCACCCTCACACGCACGCTCCCCCTAAAGCGTTGCCGTACCCTCACCTGGACCCTAAACCATCCCCGTCCCCTAACCCTAACCCTAGCCCGAACCCTAACCCTAACCCTTCCCCGAAGCCTGACCCTCACCCGTCCCCTAATCCTAACCCGTACGCTAACACTAACCCGCGCCCTCACACGCACGCTCCCCCTAAAGCGTTGCCGTACCCTCACCTGGACCCTAAACCGTCCCCGTCCCCTAACCCTAACCCTAGCCCGAACCCTAAACCTAACCCTTCCCCGAAGCCTGACCCTCACCCGTCCCCTAATCCTAACCCATACCCTAACACTAACCCGCGCCCTCACACGCACGCTCCCCCTAAAGCGTTGCCGTACCCTCACCTGGACCCTAAACCGTCCCCGTCCCCTAACTCTAACCCTAGCCCGAACCCTAACCATAACAATTCCCCGAAGCCTGACCCTCACCCGTCCCCTAATCCTAACCCGTACGCTAACACTAACCCGCGCCCTCACACGCACGCTCCCCCTAAAGCGTTGCCGTACCCTCACCTGGACCCTAAACCGTCCCCGTCCCTTAACCCTAACCCTAGCCCTAACCCTAACCCTAACCCTTCCCCGAAGCCTGACCCTCACCCGTCCCCTAATCCTAACCCGTACGCTAACACTAACCCGCGCCCTCACACGCACGCTCCCCCTAAAGCGTTGCCGTACCCTCACCTGGACCCTAAACCGTCCCCGTCACCTAACCCTAACCCTAGCCCGAACCCTAACCCTAACCCTTCCCCGAAGCATGACCCTCAACCGTCCCTTAATCCTAACCCGTACCCTAACACTAACCCGCACCCTCACATGCACGCTCCCACTAAAGCGTTGCCGTACCCTTACCTGGACCCTAAACCGTCCCCGTCCCCGTCCCCTAAACCTAACCCTAGCCCGAACCCTAACCGTAACCCTTCCCCGAAGCCTGACCCTCACCCGTCCCCTAATCCTAACCCGTACGCTAACACTAACCCGCGACCTCACACGCACGCTCCCCCTAAAGCGTTGCCGTACCCTCACCTGGACCCTAAACCGTCCCCGTCCCCTAACCCTAACCCTAGCCCGAACCCTAACCCTAACCCTTCCCCGAAGCCTGACCCTCACCCGTCCCCTAATCCTAACCCGTACGCTAACACTAACCAGCGCCCTCACACGCACGCTCCACATAAAGCGTTGCCATACCCTCACCTGGACCCTAAACCGTTCTCGTCCCCTAACCCTAACCCTAGCCCGAACCCTAACCCTAACCCTTCCCCGAAGCCTGACCCTCAACCGTCCCCTAATCCTAACCCGTAGGCTAACACTGATCCGCGCCCTCACTCGCACGCTCCCCCTAAAGCGTTGCCGTACCCTCACCTGGTCCCTAAACCGTCCCCGTCCCCTAACCCTAACCCTAGCCCGAACCCTAACCCTAACCCTTCCCCGAAGCCTGACCCTCACCCGTCCCCTTATCCTAACCCGTACGCTAACACTAACCCGCGCCCTCACACGCACGCTCCCCCTAAAGCGTTGCCGTACCCTCACCTGGACCCTAAACCGTCCCCGTCCCCTAACCCTAACCCTAGCCCGAACCGTAACCCTTACCCTTCCCCGAAGCCTGACCCTCACCCGTCCCCTAATCCTAACCCGTACGCTAACACTAACCCGCGCCCTCACACGCACGCTCCCCCTAAAGCGTTGCCGTACCCTCACCTGGACCCTAAACCGTCCCCGTCCCCTAACCCTAACCCTAGCCCGAAACCTAACCCTAACCCTTCCCCGAAGCCTGACCCTCACCCGTCCCCTAATCCTAACCTGTACGCTAACACTAAACCGCGCCCTCACACGCACGCTCCCCCTAAAGCATTGCCGTACCCTCACCTGGACCCTAAACCGTCCCCGTCCCCTAGCCCTAACCCTAGCCCGAACCCTAACCCTAACACTTCCCCGAAGCCTGACCCTCACCCGTCCCGTAATCCTCACCCGTACGCTAACACTAACCCGCGCCCTCACACGCACGCTCCCCCTAAAGCGTTGCCGTACCCTCACCTGGACCCGAAACCGTCCCCGTCCCCTAACCCTAACCCTAGCCCGAACCCTAACCCTAACCCTTCCCCGAAGCCTGACCCTCACCCGTCCCCTAATCCTAACCCGTACGCTAACACTAACCCGCGCCCTCACACGCACGCTCCCCCTAAAGCGTTGCCGTACCCTCACCTGGAACCTAAACCGTCCCCGTCCCCTAACCCTAACCCTAGCCCGAACCCTAACCCTAACCCTTCCCCGAAGCCTGACCCTCACCCGTCCCCTAATCCTAACCCGTACGCTAACCCTAACCCGCGCCCTCACACGCACGCTCCCCCTAAAGCGTTGCCGTACCCTCACCTGGACCCTAAACCGTCCCCGTCCCCTAACCCTAACCCTAGCCCGAACCCTAACCCTAACCCTTCCCCGAAGCCTGACCCTCACCCGTCCCCTAATCCTAACCCATACCCTAACACTAACCCGCGCCCTCACACGCACGCTCCCCCTAAAGCGTTGCCGTAACCTCACCTGGACCCTAAACCGTCCCCGTCCCCTAACCCTAACCCTAGCCCGAACCCTATCCCTAACCCTTCCCCGAAGCCTGACCCTCACCCGTCCCTTAATCCTAAGCCGTACGCTAACACTATCGTGCGCCCTCACACGCACGCTCCCCCTAAAGCGTTGCCGTACCCTCACCTGGACCCTAAACCGTCCCCGTCCCCTAACCCTAACCCTAGCCCGAACCCTAACCCTAACCCTTCCCCGAAGCCTGACCCTCACCCGTCCCCTAATCCTAACCCGTACGCTAACACTAACCCGCGCCCTCACACGCACGCTCCCCCTAAACCGTTGCCGTACCCTCACCTGGACCCTAAACCGTCCCCGTCCCCTAACCCTAAACCTAGCCCGAACCGTAACCCTAACCATTCCCCGAAGCCTGACCCTCACCCGTCCCCTAATCCTAACCCGTACGCTAACACTAACCCGCGCCCTCACACGTACGCTCCCCCTAAAGCGTTGCCGTACCCTCACCTGGACCCTAAAACGTCCCCGTCCCCTAACCCTAACCCTAGCCCGAACCCTAAACCTAACCCTTCCCCGAAGCCTGACCCTCACCCGTCCCCTAATCCTAACCCATACCCTAACACTAACCCGCGCCCTCACACGCACGCTCCCCCTAAAGCGTTGCCGTACCCTCACCTGGACCCTAAACCGTCCCCGTCCCCTAACTCTAACCATAGCCCGAACCCTAACCCTAACCCTTCCCCGAAGCCTGACCCTCACCCGTCCCCTAATCCTAACCCGTACGCTAACACTAACCCGCGCCCTCACACGCACGCTCCCCCTAAAGCGTTGCCGTACCCTCACCTGGACCCTAAACCGTCCCCGTCCCCTAACCCTAACCCTAGCCCTTACCCTAACCCTAACCCTTCCCCGAAGCCTGACCCTCACCCGTCCCCTAATCCTAACCCGTACGCTAACACTAACCCGCGCCCTCACACGCACGCTCCCCCTAAAGCGTTGCCGTACCCTCACCTGGACCCTAAACCGTCCCCGTCCCCTAACCCTAACCCTAGCCCGAACCCTAACCCTAACCCTTCCCCGAAGCCTGACCCTCACCCGTCCCCTAATCCTAACCCGTACGCTAACACTAACCCGCGCCCTCACACGCACGCTCCCCCTAAAGCGTTGCCGTACCCTCACCTGGACCCTAAACCGTCCCCGTCACCTAACCCTAACCCTAGCCCGAACCCTAACCCTAACCCTTCCCCGAAGCATGACCCTCACCCGTCCCTTAATCCTAACCCGTACCCTAACACTAACCCGCACCTCACATGCACGCTCCCCCTAAAGCGTTGCCGTACCCTTACCTGGACCCTAAACCGTCCCCGTCCCCGTCCCCTAACCCTAACCCTAGCCCGAACCCTAACCGTAACCCTTCCCCGAAGCCTGACCCTCACCCGTCCCCTAATCCTAACCCGTACGCTAACACTAACCCGCGACCTCACACGCACGCTCCCCCTAAAGCGTTGCCGTACCCTCACCTGGACCCTAAACCGTCCCCGTCCCCTAACCCTAACCCTAGCTCGAACCCTAACCCTAACCCTTCCCCGAAGCCTGACCCTCACCCGTCCCCTAATCCTAACCCGTACGCTAACACTAACCCGCGCCCTCACACGCACGCTCCCCCTAAAGCGTTGCCATACCCTCACCTGGACCCTAAACCGTTCCCGTCCCCTAACCCTAACCCTAGCCCGAACCCTAACCCTAACCCTTCCCCGAAGCCTGACCCTCAACCGTCCCCTAATCCTAACCCGTAGGCTAACACTGATCCGCGCCCTCACACGCACGCTCCCCCTAAAGCGTTGCCGTACCCTCACCTGGACCCTAAACCGTCCCCGTCCCCTAACCCTAACCCTAGCCCGAACCCTAACCCTAACCCTTCCCCGAAGCCTGACCCTCACCCGTCCCGTAATCCTCACCCGTACGCTAACACTAACCCGCGCCCTCACACGCACGCTCCCCCTAAAGCGTTGCCGTACCCTCACCTGGACCCTCAACCGTCCCCGTCCCCTAACCCTAACCCTAGCCCGAACCCTAACCCTAACCCTTCCCCGAAGCCTGACCCTCACACGTCCCCTAATCCTAACCCGTACGCTAACACTAACCCGCGCCCTCACACGCACGCTCCCCCTAAAGCGTTGCCGTACCCTCACCTGGACCCTAAACCGTCCCCGTCCCCTAACCCTAACCCTAGCCCGAACCCTAACCCTAACCCTTCCCCGAAGCCTGACCCTCACCCGTCCCCTAATCCTAACCCGTACGCTAACACTAACCCGCGCCCTCACACGCACGCTCCCCCTAAAGCGTTGCCGTACCCTCACCTGGACCCTAAACCATCCCCGTCCCCTAACCCTAACCCTAGCCCGAACCCTAACCCTAACCCTTCCCCGAAGCCTGACCCTCACCCGTCCCCTAATCCTAACCCGTACGCTAACACTAACCCGCGCCCTCACACGCACGCTCCCCCTAAAGTGTTGCCGTACCCTCACCTGGACCCTAAACCATCCCCGTCCCCTAACCCTAACCCTAGCCCGAACCCTAAACCTAACCCTTCCCCGAAGCCTGACCCTCACCCGTCCCCTAATCCTAACCCATACCCTAACACTAACCCGCGCCCTCACACGCACGCTCCCCCTAAAGCGTTGCCGTACCCTCACCTGGACCCTAAACCGTCCCCGTCCCCTAACTCTAACCCTAGCCCGAACCCTAACCATAACAATTCCCCGAAGCCTGACCCTCACCCGTCCCCTAATCCTAACCCGTACGCTAACACTAACCCGCGCCCTCACATGCACGCTCCCCCTAAAGCGTTGCCGTACGCTCACCTGGACCCTAAACCGTCCCCGTCCCTTAACCCTAACCCTAGCCCTAACCCTAACCCTAACCCTTCCCCGAAGCCTGACCCTCACCTGTTCCCTAATCCTAACCCGTACGCTAACACTAACCCGCGCCCTCACACGCACGCTCCCCCTAAAGCGTTGCCGTACCCTCACCTGGACCCTAAACCGTCCCCGTCACCTAACCCTAACCCTAGCCCAAACCCTAACCCTAACCCTTCCCCGAAGCATGACCCTCAACCGTCCCTTAATCCTAACCCGTACCCTAACACTAACCCGCACCCTCACATGCACGCTCCCACTAAAGCGTTGCCGTTCCCTTACCTGGACCCTAAACCGTCCCCGTCCCCGTCCCCTAACCCTAACCCTAGCCCGAACCCTAACCGTAACCCTTCCCCGAAGCCTGACCCTCACCCGTCCCCTAATCCTAACCCGTACGCTAACACTAACCCGCGACCTCACACGCACGCTCCCCCTAAAGCGTTGCCGTACCCTCACCTGGACCCTAAACCGTCCCCGTCCCCTAACCCTAACCGTAGCCCGAACCCTAACCCTAACCCTTCCCCGAAGCCTGACCCTCACCCGTCCCCTAATCCTAACCCGTACGCTAACACTAACCCGCGCCCTCACACGCACGCTCCCCCTAAAGCGTTGCCATACCCTCACCTGGACCCTAAACCGTTCTCGTCACCTAACCCTAACCCTAGCCCGAACCCTAACCCTAACCCTTCCCCGAAGCCTGACCCTCAACCGTCCCCTAATCCTAACCCGTAGGCTAACACTGATCCGCGCCCTCACACGCACGCTCCCCCTAAAGCGTTGCCGTACCCTCACCTGGACCCGAAACCGTCCCCGTCCCCTAACCCTAACCCTAGCCCGAACCCTAACCCTAACCCTTCCCCGAAGCCTGACCCTCACCCGTCCCCTAATCCTAACCCGTACGCTAACACTAACCCGCGCCCTCACACGCACTCTCCCCGTAAAGCGTTGCCGTACCCTCACCTGGACCCTAAACCGTCCCCGTCCCCTAACCCTAACCCTAGCCCCAACCGTAACCCTAACCCTTCCCCGAAGCCTGACCCTCACCCGTCCCCTAATCCTAACCCGTACGCTAACACTAACCCGCGCCCTCACACGCACGCTCCCCCTAAAGCGTTGCCGTACCCTCACCTGGACCCTAAACCGTCCCCGTCCCCTAACCCTAACCCTAGCCCGAAACCTAACCCTAACCCTTCCCCGAAGCCTGACCCTCACCCGTCCCCTAATCCTAACCTGTACGCTAACACTAAACCGCGCCCTCACACGCACGCTCCCCCTAAAGCATTGCCGTACCCTCACCTGGACCCTAAACCGTCCCCGTCCCCTAACCCTAACCCTAGCCCGAACCCTAACCTTAACACTTCCCCGAAGCCTGACCCTCACCCGTCCCGTAATCCTCACCCGTACGCTAACACTAACCCGCGCCCTCACACGCACGCTCCCCCTAAAGCGTTGCCGTACCCTCACCTGGACCCGAAACCGTCCCCGTCCCCTAACCCTAACCCTAGCCCGAACCCTAACCCTAACCCTTCCCCGAAGCCTGACCCTCACCCGTCCCCTAATCCTAACCCGTACGCTAACACTAACCCGCGCCCTCACACGCATGCTCCCCCTAAAGCGTTGCCGTACCCTCACCTGGACCCTAAACCGTCCCCGTCCCCTAACCCTAACCCTAGCCCGAACCCTAACCCTAACCCTTCCCCGAAGCCTGACCCTCACCCGTCCCCTAATCCTAACCCGTACGCTAACCCTAGCCCGCGCCCTCACACGCACGCTCCCCCTAAAGCGTTGCCGTACCCTCACCTGGACCCTAAACCGTCCCCGTCCCCTAACTCTAACCCTAGCCCGAACCCTAACCCTAACCCTTCCCCGAAGCCTGACCCTCACCCGTCCCCTAATCCTAACCCGTACGCTAACACTAACCCGCGCCCTCACACGCACGCTCCCCCTAAAGCGTTGCCGTACCCTCACCTGGACCCTAAACCGTCCCCGTCCCCTAACCCTAACCCTAGCCCTAACCCTAACCCTAACCCTTCCCCGAAGCCTGACCCTCACCCGTCCCCTAATCCTAACCCGTACGCTAACACTAACCCGCGCCCTCACACGCACGCTCCCCCTAAAGCGTTGCCGTACCCTCACCTGGACCCTAAACCGTCCCCGTCCCCTAACCCTAACCCTAGCCCGAACCCTAACCCTAACCCTTCTCCGAAGCCTGACCCTCACCCGTCCCCTAAACCTAACCCGTACGCTAACACTAACGCGCGCCCTCACACGCACGCTCCCCCTAAAGCGTTGCCGTACCCTCACCTGGACCCTAAACCGTCCCTGTCCCCTAACCCTAACCCTAGCCCGAACCCTAACCCTAACCCTTCCCCGAAGCCTGACCCTCACCCGTCCCTTAATCCTAAGCCGTACGCTAACACTATCACGCGCCCTCACACGCACGCTCTCCCTAAAGCGTTGCCGTACCCTCACCTGGACCCTAAACCGTCCCCGTCCCCTAACCCTAACCCTAGCCCGAACCCTAACCCTAACCCTTCCCCGAAGCCTGACCCTCACCCGTCCCCTAATCCTAACCCGTACGCTAACACTAACCCGCGCCCTCACACGCACGCTCCCCCTAAAGCGTTGCCGTACCCTCACCTGGACCCTAAACCGTCCCCGTCCCCTAACCCTAACCCTAGCCCGAACCCTAACCCTAACCCTTCCCTGAAGCCTGACCCTCACCCGTCCCCTAAACCTAACCCGTACGCTAACAGTAACCCGCGCCCTCACACGCACGCTCCCCCTAAAGCGTTGCCGTACCCTCACCTGGACCCTAAACCGTCCCCGTCCCCTAACCCTAACCCTAGCCCGAAACCTAACCCTAACCCTTCCCCGAAGCCTGACCCTCACCCGTCCCCTAATCCTAACCTGTACGCTAACACTAAACCGCGCCCTCACACGCACGCTCCCCCTAAAGCATTGCCGTACCCTCACCTGGACCCTAAACCGTCCCCGTCCCCTAACCCTAAGCCTAGCCCGAACCCTAACCCTAACCCTTCCCCGAAGCCTGACCCTCACCAGTCCCGTAATCCTCACCCGTACGCTAACACTAACCCGCGCCCTCACACGCACGCTCCCCCTAAAGCGTTGCCGTACCCTCACCTGGACCCGAAACCGTCCCCGTCCCCAACCCTAACCCTAGCCCGAACCCTAACCCTAACCCTTCCCCGAAGCCTGACCCTCACCCGTCCCCTAATCCTAACCCGTACGCTAACCCTAACCTGCGCCCTCACACGCACGCTCCCCCTAAAGCGTTGCCGTACCCTCACCTGGACCCTAAACCGTCCCCGTCCCCTAACCCTAACCCTAGCCCGAACCCTAACCCTAACCCTTCCCCGAAGCCTGACCCTCACCCGTCCCCTAATCCTAACCCGTACGCTAACACTAACCCGCGCCCTCACACGCACGCTCCCCCTAAAGCGTTGCCGTACCCTCACCTGGACCCTAAACCGTCCCCGTCCCCTAACCCTAACCCTAGCCCGAACCCTAACCCTAACCCTTCCCCGAAGCCTGACCCTCACCCGTCCCCTAATCCTAACCCGTACGCTAACCCTAACCCGCGCTCTCACACGCACGCTCCCCCTAAAGCGTTGCCGTACCCTCACCTGGACCCTAAACCGTCCCCGTCCCCTAACCCTAACCCTAGCCCGAACCCTAACCCTAACCCTTCCCCGAAGCCTGACCCTCACCCGTCCCCTAATCCTAACCCATACCCTAACACTAACCCGCGCCCTCACACGCACGCTCCCCCTAAAGCGTTGCCGTACCCTCACCTGGACCCTAAACCGTCCCCGTCCCCTAACCCTAACCCTAGCCCGAACCCTAACCCTAACCCTTCCCCGAAGCCTGACCCTCACCCGTCCCGTAATCCTCACCCGTACGCTAACACTAACCCGCGCCCTCACACGCACGCTCCCCCTAAAGCGTTGCCGTACCCTCACCTGGACCCTCAACCGTCCCCGTCCCCTAACCCTAACCCTAGCCCGAACCCTAACCCTAACCCTTCCCCGAAGCCTGACCCTCACACGTCCCCTAATCCTAACCCGTACGCTAACACTAACCCGCGCCCTCACACGCACGCTCCCCCTAAAGCGTTGCCGTACCCTCACCTGGACCCTAAACCGTCCCCGTCCCCTAACCCTAACCCTAGCCCGAACCCTAACCCTAACCCTTCCCCGAAGCCTGACCCTCACCCGTCCCCTAATCCTAACCCATACGCTAACACTAACCCGCGCCCTCACACGCACGCTCCCCCTAAAGCGTTGCCGTACCCTCACCTGGACCCTAAACCATCCCCGTCCCCTAACCCTAACCCTAGCCCGAACCCTAACCCTAACCCTTCCCCGAAGCCTGACCCTCACCCGTCCCCTAATCCTAACCCGTACGCTAACACTAACCCGCGCCCTCACACGCACGCTCCCCCTAAAGCGTTGCCGTACCCTCACCTGGACCCTAAACCATCCCCGTCCCCTAACCCTAACCCTAGCCCGAACCCTAAACCTAACCCTTCCCCGAAGCCTGACCCTCACCCGTCCCCTAATCCTAACCCATACCCTAACACTAACCCGCGCCCTCACACGCACGCTCCCCCTAAAGCGTTGCCGTACCCTCACCTGGACCCTAAACCGTCCCCGTCCCCTAACTCTAACCCTAGCCCGAACCCTAACCCTAACCCTTCCCCGAAGCGTGACCCTCACCCGTCCCCTAATCCTAACCCGTACGCTAACACTAACCCGCGCCCTCACACGCACGCTCCCCCTAAAGCGTTGCCGTACGCTCACCTGGACCCTAAACCGTCCCCGTCCCTTAACCCTAACCCTAGCCCTAACCCTAACCCTAACCCTTCCCCGAAGCCTGACCCTCACCCGTCCCCTAATCCTAACCCGTACGCTAACACTAACCCGCGCCCTCACACGCACGCTCCCCCTAAAGCGTTGCCGTACCCTCACCTGGACCCTAAACCGTCCCCGTCACCTAACCCTAACCCTAGCCCAAACCCTAACCCTAACCCTTCCCCGAAGCATGACCCTCAACCGTCCCTTAATCCTAACCCGTACCCTAACACTAACCCGCACCCTCACATGCACGCTCCCACTAAAGCGTTGCCGTACCCTTACCTGGACCCTAAACCGTCCCCGTCCCCGTCCCCTAACCCTAACCCTAGCCCGAACCCTAACCGTAACCCTTCCCCGAAGCCTGACCCTCACCCGTCCCCTAATCCTAACCCGTACGCTAACACTAACCCGCGACCTCACACGCACGCTCCCCCTAAAGCGTTGCCGTACCCTCACCTGGACCCTAAACCGTCCCCGTCCCCTAACCCTAACCCTAGCCCGAACCCTAACCCTAACCCTTCCCCGAAGCCTGACCCTCACCCGTCCCCTAATCCTAACCCGTACGCTAACACTAACCCGCGCCCTCACACGCACGCTCCACATAAAGCGTTG
Source organism: Stenella coeruleoalba (assembly GCF_951394435.1). NCBI lineage: Eukaryota > Metazoa > Chordata > Mammalia > Artiodactyla > Delphinidae > Stenella > Stenella coeruleoalba. The sequence continues at coordinate 117,736 of NW_027646224.1, forward strand.
CCATACCCTCACCTGGACCCTAAACCGTTCTCGTCACCTAACCCTAACCCTAGCCCGAACCCTAACCCTAACCCTTCCCCGAAGCCTGACCCTCAACCGTCCCCTAATCCTAACCCGTAGGCTAACACTGATCCGCGCCCTCACACGCACGCTCCCCCTAAAGCGTTGCCGTACCCTCACCTGGTCCCTAAACCGTCCCCGTCCCCTAACCCTAACCCTAGCCCGAACCCTAACCCTAACCCTTCCCCGAAGCCTGACCCTCACCCGTCCCCTAATCCTAACCCGTACGCTAACACTAACCCGCGCCCTCACACGCACTCTCCCCGTAAAGCGTTGCCGTACCCTCACCTGGACCCTAAACCGTCCCCGTCCCCTAACCCTAACCCTAGCCCGAACCGTAACCCTAACCCTTCCCCGAAGCCTGACCCTCACCCGTCCCCTAATCCTAACCCGTACGCTAACACTAACCCGCGCCCTCACACGAACGCTCCCCCTAAAGCGTTGCCGTACCCTCACCTGGACCCTAAACCGTCCCCGTCCCCTAACCCTAACCCTAGCCCGAAACCTAACCCTAACCCTTCCCCGAAGCCTGACCCTCACCCGTCCCCTAATCCTAACCTGTACGCTAACACTAAACCGCGCCCTCACACGCACGCTCCCCCTAAAGCATTGCCGTACCCTCACCTGGACCCTAAACCGTCCCCGTCCCCTAACCCTAACCCTAGCCCGAACCCTAACCTTAACACTTCCCCGAAGCCTGACACTCACCCGTCCCGTAATCCTCACCCGTACGCTAACACTAACCCGCGCCCTCACACGCACGCTCCCCCTAAAGCGTTGCCGTACCCTCACCTGGACCCTAAACCGTCCCCGTCCCCTAACCCTAACCCTAGCCCGAACCCTAACCCTAACCCTTCCCCGAAGCCTGACCCTCACCCGTCCCCTAATCCTAACCCGTACGCTAACACTAACCCGCGCCCTCACACGCACGCTCCCCCTAAAGCGTTGCCGTACCCTCACCTGGACCCTAAACCGTCCCCGTCCCCTAACCCTAACCCTAGCCCGAACCCTAACCCTAACCCTTCCCCGAAGCCTGACCCTCACCCGTCCCCTAATCCTAACCCGTACGCTAACCCTAGCCCGCGCCCTCACACGCACGCTCCCCCTAAAGCGTTGCCGTACCCTCACCTGGACCCTAAACCGTCCCCGTCCCCTAACCCTAACCCTAGCCCGAACCCTAACCCTAACCCTTCCCCGAAGCCTGACCCTCACCCGTCCCCTAATCCTAAAACGTACGCTAACACTAACCCGCGCCCTCACACGCACGCTCCCCCTAAAGCGTTGCCGTACCCTCACCTGGACCCTAAACCGTCCCCGTCCCCTAACCCTAACCCTAGCCCTAACCCTAACCCTAACCCTTCCCCGAAGCCTGACCCTCACCCGTCCCCTAATCCTAACCCGTACGCTAACACTAACCCGCGCCCTCACACGCACGCTCCCCCTAAAGCGTTGCCGTACCCTCACCTGGACCCTAAACCGTCCCCGTCCCCTAACCCTAACCCTAGCCCGAACCCTAACCCTAACCCTTCTCCGAAGCCTGACCCTCACCCGTCCCCTAAACCTAACCCGTACGCTAACACTAACGCGCGCCCTCACACGCACGCTCCCCCTAAAGCGTTGCCGTACCCTCACCTGGACCCTAAACCGTCCCTGTCCCCTAACCCTAACCCTAGCCCGAACCCTAACCCTAACACTTCCCCGAAGCCTGACCCTCACCCGTCCCTTAATCCTAAGCCGTACGCTAACACTATCGCGCGCCCTCACACGCACGCTCTCCCTAAAGCGTTGCCGTACCCTCACCTGGACCCTAAACCGTCCCCGTCCCCTAACCCTAACCCTAGCCCGAACCCTAACCCTAACCCTTCCCCGAAGCCTGACCCTCACCCGTCCCCTAATCCTAACCCGTACGCTAACACTAACCCGCGCCCTCACACGCACGCTCCCCCTAAAGCGTTGCCGTACCCTCACCTGGACCCTAAACCGTCCCCGTCCCCTAACCCTAACCCTAGCCCGAACCCTAACCCTAACCCTTCCCTGAAGCCTGACCCTCACCCGTCCCCTAAACCTAACCCGTACGCTAACACTAACCCGCGCCCTCACACGCACGCTCCCCCTAAAGCGTTGCCGTACCCTCACCTGGACCCTAAACCGTCCCCGTCCCCTAACCCTAACCCTAGCCCGAAACCTAACCCTAACCCTTCCCCGAAGCCTGACCCTCACCCGTCCCCTAATCCTAACCTGCACGCTAACACTAAACCGCGCCCTCACACGCACGCTCCCCCTAAAGCATTGCCGTACCCTCACCTGGACCCTAAACCGTCCCCGTCCCCAACCCTAACCCTAGCCCGAACCCTAACCCTAACCCTTCCCCGAAGCCTGACCCTCACCCGTCCCCTAATCCTAACCCGTACGCTAACCCTAACCTGCGCCCTCACACGCACGCTCCCCCTAAAGCGTTGCCGTACCCTCACCTGGACCCTAAACCGTCCCCGTCCCCTAACCCTAACCCTAGCCCGAACCCTAACCCTAACCCTTCCCCGAAGCCTGACCCTCACCCGTCCCCTAATCCTAACCCGTACGCTAACACTAACCCGCGCCCTCACACGCACGCTCCCCCTAAAGCGTTGCCGTACCCTCACCTGGACCCTAAACCGTCCCCGTCCCCTAACCCTAACCCTAGCCCGAACCCTAACCCTAACCCTTCCCCGAAGCCTGACCCTCACCCGTCCCCTAATCCTAACCCGTACGCTAACCCTAACCCGCGCTCTCACACGCACGCTCCCCCTAAAGCGTTGCCGTACCCTCACCTGGACCCTAAACCGTCCCCGTCCCCTAACCCTAACCCTAGCCCGAACCCTAACCCTAACCCTTCCCCGAAGCCTGACCCTCACCCGTCCCCTAATCCTAACCCATACCCTAACACTAACCCGCGCCCTCACACGCACGCTCCCCCTAAAGCGTTGCCGTACCCTCACCTGGACCCTAAACCGTCCCCGTCCCCTAACCCTAACCCTAGCCCGAACCCTAACCCTAACCCTTCCCCGAAGCCTGACCCTCACCCGTCCCGTAATCCTAACCCATACCCTAACACTAACCCGCGCCCTCACACGCACTCTCCCCCTAAAGCGTTGCCGTACCCTCACCTGTACCCTAAACCGTCCCCGTCCCCTAACCCTAACCCTAGCCCGAACCCTAACCCTAACCCTTCCCCGAAGCCTGACCCTCACCCGTCCCCTAATCCTAACCCGTACGCTAACACTAACCCGCGCCCTCACACGCACGCTCCCCCTAAAGCGTTGCCGTACCCTCACCTGGACCCTAAACCGTCCCCGTCCCCTAACCCTAACCCTAGCCCGAACCCTAACCCTAACCCTTCCCCGAAGCCTGACCCTCACCCGTCCCCTAATCCTAACCCGTACGCTAACACTAACCCGCGCCCTCACACGCACGCTCCCCCTAAAGCGTTGCCGTACCCTCACCTGGACCCTAAACCGTCCCCGTCCCCTAACCCTAACCCTAGCCCGAACCCTAAACCTAACCCTTCCCCGAAGCCTGACCCTCACCCGTCCCCTAATCCTAACCCATACCCTAACACTAACCCGCACCCTCACACGCACGCTCCCCCTAAAGCGTTGCCGTACCCTCACCTGGACCCTAAACCGTCCCCGTCCCCTAACTCTAACCCTAGCCCGAACCCTAACCCTAACCCTTCCCCGAAGCCTGACCCTCACCCGTCCCCTAATCCTAACCCGTACGCTAACACTAACCCGCGCCCTCACACGCACGCTCCCCCTAAAGCGTTGCCGTACCCTCACCTGGACCCTAAACCGTCCCCGTCCCCTAACCCTAACCCTAGCCCTAACCCTAACCCTAACCCTTCCCCGAAGCCTGACCGTCACCCGTCCCCTAATCCTAACCCGTACGCTAACACTAACCCGCGCCCTGACACGCACGCTCCCCCTAAAGCGTTGCCGTACCCTCACCTGGACCCTAAGCCGTCCCCGTCCCCTAACCCTAACCCTAGCCCGAACCCTAACTCTAACCCTTCTCCGAAGCCTGACCCTCACCCGTCCCCTAAACCTAACCCGTACGCTAACACTAACCCGCGCCCTCACACGCACGCTCCCCCTAAAGCGTTGCCGTACCCTCACCTGGACCCTAAACCGTCCCCGTCCCCTAACCCTAACCCTAGCCCGAACCCTAACCCTAACCCTTCCCCGAAGCCTGACCCTCACCCGTCCCCTAATCCTAACCCATACCCTAACACTAACCCGCGCCCTCACACGCACGCTCCCCCTAAAGCGTTGCCGTACCCTCACCTGGACCCTAAACCGTCCCCGTCCCCTAACCCTAACCCTAGCCCGAACCCTAACCCTAACCCTTCCCCGAAGCCTGACCCTCACCCGTCCCCTAATCCTAACCCGTACACTAACACTAACCCGCGCCCTCACACGCACGCTCCCCCTAAAGCGTTGCCGTACCCTCACCTGGACCCTAAACCGTCCCCGTCCCCTAACCCTAACCCTAGCCCGAACCCTAACCCTAACCCTTCCCCGAAGCCTGACCCTCACCCGTCCCCTAATCCTAACCCGTACGCTAACACTAACCCGCGCCCTCACACGCACGCTCCCCCTAAAGCATTGCCGTACCCTCACCTGGACCCTAAACCGTCCCCGTCCCCTAACCCTAACCCTAGCCCGAACCCTAACCCTAACCCTTCCCCGAAGCCTGACCCTCACCCGTCCCCTAATCCTAATCCGTACGCTAACACTAAACCGCGCCCTCACACGCACGCTCCCCCTAAAGTGTTGCCGTACCCTCACCTGGACCCTAAACCGTCCTCGTCCCCTAACCCTAACCCTAGCCCGAACCCTAACCCTAACCCTTCCCCGAAGCCTGACCCTCACCCGTCCCCTAATCCTAACCTGTACGCTAACACTAACCCGCGCCCTCACACGCACGCTCCCCCTAAAGCGTTGCCGTACCCTCACCTGGACCCTAAACCGTCCCCGTCCCCTAACCATAACCCTAGCCCGAACCCTAACCCTAACCCTTCCCCGAAGCCTGACCCTCACCCGTCCCCTAATCCTAACCCGTACGCTAACACTAACCCGCGCCCTCACACGCACGCTCCCCCTAAAGCGTTGCCATACCCTCACCTGGACCCTAAACCGTCCCCGTCACCTAACCCTAACCCTAGCCCGAACCCTAACCCTAACCCTTCCCCGAAGCCTGAACCTCACCCGTCCCCTAATCCTAAACCGTACGCTAACACTAACCCGCGCCCTCACACGCACGCTCCCCCTAAAGCGTTGCCGTACCCTCACCTGGACCCTAAACCGTCCCCGTCCCCTAACCCTAACCCTAGTCCGAACCCTAACCCTAACCCTTACCCGAAGCCTGACCCTCACCCGTCCCCTAATCCTAACCCGTACGCTAACAGTAACCCGCGCCCTCACACGCACGCTCCCCCTAAAGCGTTGCCGTACCCTCACCTGGACCCTAAACCGTCCCCGTCCCCTAACCCTAACCCTAGCCCGAACCCTAACCCTAACCCTTCCCCGAAGCCTGACCCTCACCCGTCCCCTAATCCTAACCCGTACGCTAACACTAACCCGCGCCCTCACACGCACGCTCCACATAAAGCGTTGCCATACCCTCACCTGGACCCTAAACCGTTCCCGTCCCCTAACCCTAACCCTAGCCCGAACCCTAACCCTAACCCTTCCCCGAAGCCTGACCCTCACCCGTCCCCTAATCCTAACCCGTACGCTAACACTAACCCGCGCCCTCACACGCACGCTCCCCCTAAAGCGTTGCCGTACCCTTACCTGGTCCCTAAACCGTCCCCGTCCCCTAACCCTAACCCTAGCCCGAACCCTAACCCTAACCCTTCCCCGAAGCCTGACCCTCACCCGTCCCCTAATCCTAACCCGTACGCTAACACTAACGCGCGCCCTCACACGCACGCTCCCCCTAAAGCGTTGCCGTACCCTCACCTGGACCCTAAACCGTCCCCGTCCCCTAACCCTAACCCTAGCCCGAACCCTAAACCTAACCCTTCCCCGAAGCCTGACCCTCACCCGTCCCCTAATCCTAACCCATACCCTAACACTAACCCGCGCCCTGAAACGCACGCTCCCCCTAAAGCGTTGCCGTACCCTCACCTGGACCCTAAACCGTCCCCGTCCCCTAACTCTAACCCCAGCCCGAACCCTAACCCTAACACTTCCCCGAAGCCTGACCCTCACCCGTCCCCTAATCCTAACCCGTACGCTAACACTAACCCGCGCCCTCACACGCACGCTCCCCCTAAAGCGTTGCCGTACCCTCACCTGGACCCTAAACCGTCCCCGTCCCCTAACCCTAACCCTAGCCCGAACCCTAACCCTAACCCTTCCCCGAAGCCTGACCCTCACCCGTCCCCTAATCCTAACCCGTACGCTAACACTAACCCGCGCCCTCACACGCACGCTCCACATAAAGCGTTGCCATACCCTCACCTGGACCCTAAACCGTTCCCGTCCCCTAACACTAACCCTAGCCCGAACCCTAACCCTAACCCTTCCCCGAAGCCTGACCCTCACCCGTCCCCTAATCCTAACCCGTACGCTAACACTAACCCGCGCCCTCACACGCACGCTCCCCCTAAAGCGTTGCCGTACCCTTACCTGGTCCCTAAACCGTCCCCGTCCCCTAACCCTAACCCTAGCCCGAACCCTAACCCTAACCCTTCCCCGAAGCCTGACCCTCACCCGTCCCCTAATCCTAACCCGTACGCTAACACTAACGCGCGCCCTCACACGCACGCTCCCCCTAAAGCGTTGCCGTACCCTCACCTGGACCCTAAACCGTCCCCGTCCCCTAACCCTAACCCTAGCCCGAACCCTAAACCTATCCCTTCCCCGAAGCCTGACCCTCACCCGTCCCCTAATCCTAACCCATACCCTAACACTAACCCGCGCCCTGAAACGCACGCTCCCCCTAAAGCGTTGCCGTACCCTCACCTGGACCCTAAACCGTCCCCGTCCCCTAACTCTAACCCCAGCCCGAACCCTAACCCTAACACTTCCCCGAAGCCTGACCCTCACCCGTCCCCTAATCCTAACCCGTACGCTAACACTAACCCGCGCCCTCACACGCACGCTCCCCCTAAAGCGTTGCCGTACCCTCACCTGGACCCTAAACCGTCCCCGTCCCCTAACCCTAACCCTAGCCCGAACCCTAACCCTAACCCTTCCCCGAAGCCTGACCCTCACCCGTCCCCTAATCCTAACCCGTACGCTAACACTAACCCGCGCCCTCACACGCACGCTCCCCCTAAAGCGTTGCCGTACCCTCACCTGGACCCTAAACCGTCCCCGTCCCCTAACCCTAACCCTAGCCCGAACCCTAACCCTAACCCTTCCCCGAAGCCTGACCCTCACCCGTCCCCTAATCCTAACCCGTACGCTAACACTAACCCGCGCCCTCACACACACGCTCCCCCTAAAACGTTGCCATACCCTCACCTGGACCCTAAACCATCCCCGTCCCCTAACCCTAACCCTAGCCCGAACCCTAACCCTAACCCTTCCCCGAAGCCTGACCCTCACCCGTCCCCTAATCCTAACCCGTACGCTAACACTAACCCGCGCCCTCACATGCACGCTCCCCCTAAAGCGTTGCCGTACCCTCACCTGGACCCTAAACCGTCCCCGTCCCCTAACCCTAACCCTAGCCCGAACCCTAACCCTAACACTTCCCCGAAGCCTGACCCTCACCCGTCCCCTAATCCTAACCCGTACGCTAACACTAACCCGCGCCCTCACACGCACGCTCCCCCTAAAGCGTTGCCGTACCCTCACCTGGACCCTAAACCGTCCCCGTCCCCTAACCCTAACCCTAGCCCGAACCCTAACCCTAACCCTTCCCCGAAGCCTGACCCTCACCCGTCCCCTAAACCTAACCCGTACGCTAACACTAACCCGCGTCCTCACACGCACGCTCCCCCTAAAGCGTTGCCGTACCCTCACCTGGACCCTAAACCGTCCCCGTCCCCTAACCCTAACCCTAGCCCGAACCCTAACCGTAACCCTTCCCCGAAGCCTGACCCTCACCCGTCCCCTAATCCTAACCCATACCGTAACACTAACCCGCGCCCTCACACGCACGCTCCCCCTAAAGCGTTGCCGTACCCTCACCTGGACCCTAAACCGTCCCCGTCCCCTAACCCTAACCCTAGCCCGAACCCTAACCCTAACCCTTCCCCGAAGCCTGACCCTCACCCGTCCTTTAATCCTAAGCCGTACGCTAACACTATCGCGCGCCCTCACACGCACGCTCTCCCTAAAGCGTTGCCGTACCCTCACCTGGACCCTAAACCGTCCCCGTCCCCTAACCCTAACCCTAGCCCGAACCCTAACCCTAACCCTTCCCCGAAGCCTGACCCTCACCCGTCCCCTAATCCTAACCCGTACGCTAACACTAACCCGCGCCCTCACACGCACGCTCCCCCTAAAGCGTTGCCGTACCCTCACCTGGACCCTAAACCGTCCCCGTCCCCTAACCCTAACCCTAGCCCGAACCCTAACCCTAACACTTCCCCGAAGCCTGACCCTCACCCGTCCCCTAATCCTAACCCGTACGCTAACACTAACCCACGCCATCACACGCACGCTCCCCCTAAAGCGTTGCCGTACCCTCACCTGGACCCTATACCGTCCCCGTCCCCTAACCCTAACCCTAGCCCGAACCCTAACCCTAACCCTTACCCGAAGCCTGACCCTCAGCCGTCCCCTAATCCTAAAACGTACGCTAACACTAACCCGCGCCCTCACACGCACGCTCCCCCTAAAGCGTTGCCGTACCCTCACCTGGACCCTAAACCGTCCCCGTCCCCTAACCCTAACCCTAGCCCGAACCCTAACCCTAACCCTTCCCCGAAGCCTGACCCTCACCCGTCCCCTAATCCTAACACGTACGCTAACACTAACCCGCGCCCTCACACGCACGCTCCCCCTAAAGCGTTGCCGTACCCTCACCTGGACCCTAAACCGTCCCCGTCCCCTAACCCTAACCCTAGCCCGAACCCTAACCCTAACCCTTCCCCGAAGCCTGACCCTCACCCGTCCCCTAATCCTAACCCATACGCTAACACTAACCCGCGCCCTCACACGCACGCTCCCCCTAAAGCATTGCCGTACCCTCACCTGGACCCTAAACCGTCCCCGTCCCCTAACCCTAACCCTAGCCCGAACCCTAACCCTAACCCTTCCCCGAAGCCTGACCCTCACCAGTCCCCTAATCCTAACCCGTACGCTAACACTAAACCGCGCCCTCACACGCACGCTCCCCCTAAAGTGTTGCCGTACCCTCACCTGGACCCTAAGCCGTCCCCGTCCCCTAACCCTAACCCTAGCCCGAACCCTAACTCTAACCCTTCTCCGAAGCCTGACCCTCACCCGTCCCCTAAACCTAACCCGTACGCTAACACTAACCCGCGCCCTCACACGCACGCTCCCCCTAAAGCGTTGCCGTACCCTCACCTGGACCCTAAACCGTCCCCGTCCCCTAACCCTAACCCTAGCCCGAACCCTAACCCTAACCCTTCCCCGAAGCCTGACCCTCACCCGTCCCCTAATCCTAACCCATACCCTAACACTAACCCGCGCCCTCACACGCACGCTCCCCCTAAAGCGTTGCCGTACCCTCACCTGGACCCTAAACCGTCCCCGTCCCCTAACCCTAACCCTAGCCCGAACCCTAACCCTAACCCTTCCCCGAAGCCTGAACCTCACCCGTCCCCTAATCCTAAACCGTACGCTAACACTAACCCGCGCCCTCACACGCACGCTCCCCCTAAAGCGTTGCCGTACCCTCACCTGGACCCTAAACCGTCCCCGTCCCCTAACCCTAACCCTAGTCCGAACCCTAACCCTAACCCTTACCCGAAGCCTGACCCTCACCCGTCCCCTAATCCTAACCCGTACGCTAACAGTAACCCGCGCCCTCACACGCACGCTCCCCCTAAAGCGTTGCCGTACCCTCACCTGGACCCTAAACCGTCCCCGTCCCCTAACCCTAACCCTAGCCCGAACCCTAACCCTAAACCTTCCCCGAAGCCTGACCCTCACCCGTCCCCTAATCCTAACCCGTACGCTAACACTAACCCGCGCCCTCACACGCACGCTCAACATAAAGCGTTGCCATACCCTCACCTGGACCCTAAACCGTTCCCGTCCCCTAACCCTAACCCTAGCCCGAACCCTAACCCTAACCCTTCCCCGAAGCCTGACCCTCACCCGTCCCCTAATCCTAACCCGTACGCTAACACTAACCCGCGCCCTCACACGCACGCTCCCCCTAAAGCGTTGCCGTACCCTTACCTGGTCCCTAAACCGTCCCCGTCCCCTAACCCTAACCCTAGCCCGAACCCTAACCCTAACCCTTCCCCGAAGCCTGACCCTCACCCGTCCCCTAATCCTAACCCGTACGCTAACACTAACGCGCGCCCTCACACGCACGCTCCCCCTAAAGCGTTGCCGTACCCTCACCTGGACCCTAAACCGTCCCCGTCCCCTAACCCTAACCCTAGCCCGAACCCTAAACCTAACCCTTCCCCGAAGCCTGACCCTCACCCGTCCCCTAATCCTAACCCATACCCTAACACTAACCCGCGCCCTCACACGCACGCTCCCCCTAAAGCGTTCCCGTACCCTCACCTGGACCCTAAACCGTCCCCGTCCCCTAACTCTAACCCTAGCCCGAACCCTAACCCTAACACTTCCCCGAAGCCTGACCCTCACCCGTCCCCTAATCCTAACCCGTACGCTAACACTAACCCGCGCCCTCACACGCACGCACCCCCTAAAGCGTTGCCGTACCCTCACCTGGACCCTAAACCGTCCCCGTCCCCTAACCCTAACCCTAGCCCGAACCCTAACCCTAACCCTTCCCCGAAGCCTGACCCTCACCCGTCCCCTAATCCTAACCCGTACGCTAACACTAACCCGCGCCCTCACACGCACGCTCCCCCTAAAGCGTTGCCGTACCCTCACCTGGACCCTAAACCGTCCCCGTCCCCTAACCCTAACCCTAGCCCGAACCCTAACCCTAACCCTTCCCCGAAGCCTGACCCTCACCCGTCCCCTAATCCTAACCCGTACGCTAACACTAACCCGCGCCCTCACACGCACGCTCCCCCTAAAACGTTGCCATACCCTCACCTGGACCCTAAACCATCCCCGTCCCCTAACCCTAACCCTAGCCCGAACCCTAACCCTAACCCTTCCCCGAAGCCTGACCCTCACCCGTCCCCTAATCCTAACCCGTACGCTAACACTAACCCGCGCCCTCACATGCACGCTCCCCCTAAAGCGTTGCCGTACCCTCACCTGGACCCTAAACCGTCCCCGTCCCCTAACCCTAACCCTAGCCCGAACCCTAACCCTAACACTTCCCCGAAGCCTGACCCTCACCCGTCCCCTAATCCTAACCCGTACGCTAACACTAACCCGCGCCCTCACACGCACGCTCCCCCTAAAGCGTTGCCGTACCCTCACCTGGACCCTAAACCGTCCCCGTCCCCTAACCCTAACCCTAGCCCGAACCCTAACCCTAACCCTTCCCTGAAGCCTGACCCTCACCCGTCCCCTAAACCTAACCCGTACGCTAACACTAACCCGCGTCCTCACACGCACGCTCCCCCTAAAGCGTTGCCGTACCCTCACCTGGACCCTAAACCGTCCCCGTCCCCTAACCCTAACCCTAGCCCGAACCCTAACCGTAACCCTTCCCCGAAGCCTGACCCTCACCCGTCCCCTAATCCTAACCCATACCCTAACACTAACCCGCACCCTCACACGCACGCTCCCCCTAAAGCGTTGCCGTACCCTCACCTGGACCCTAAACCGTCCCCGTCCCCTAACCCTAACCCTAGCCCGAACCCTAACCCTAACCCTTCCCCGAAGCCTGACCCTCACCCGTCCTTTAATCCTAAGCCGTACGCTAACACTATCGCGCGCCCTCACACGCACGCTCTCCCTAAAGCGTTGCCGTACCCTCACCTGGACCATAAACCGTCCCCGTCCCCTAACCCTAACCCTAGCCCGAACCCTAACCCTAACCCTTCCCCGAAGCCTGACCCTCACCCGTCCCCTAATCCTAACCCGTACGCTAACACTAACCCGCGCCCTCACACGCACGCTCCCCCTAAAGCGTTGCCGTACCCTCACCTGGACCCTAAACCGTCCCCGTCCCCTAACCCTAACCCTAGCCCGAACCCTAACCCTAACACTTCCCCGAAGCCTGACCCTCACCCGTCCCCTAATCCTAACCCGTACGCTAACACTAACCCGCGCCATCACACGCACGCTCCCCCTAAAGCGTTGCCGTACCCTCACCTGGACCCTACACCGTCCCCGTCCCCTAACCCTAACCCTAGCCCGAACCCTAACCCTAAACCTTACCCGAAGCCTGACCCTCAGCCGTCCCCTAATCCTAAAACGTACGCTAACACTAACCCGCGCCCTCACACGCACGCTCCCCCTAAAGCGTTGCCGTAGCCTCACCTGGACCCTAAACCGTCCCCGTCCCCTAACCCTAACCCTAGCCCGAACCCTAACCCTAACCCTTCCCCGAAGCCTGACCCTCACCCGTCCCCTAATCCTAACACGTACGCTAACACTAACCCGCGCCCTCACACGCACGCTCCCCCTAAAGCGTTGCCGTACCCTCACCTGGACCCTAAACCGTCCCCGTCCCCTAACCCTAACCCTAGCCCGAACCCTAACCCTAACCCTTCCCCGAAGCCTGACCCTCACCCGTCCCCTAATCCTAACCCGTACGCTAACACTAACCCGCGCCCTCACACGCACGCTCCCCCTAAAGCATTGCCGTACCCTCACCTGGACCCTAAACCGTCCCCGTCCCCTAACCCTAACCCTAGCCCGAACCCTAACCCTAACCCTTCCCCGAAGCCTGACCCTCACCCGTCCCCTAATCCTAACCCGTACGCTAACACTAAACCGCGCCCTCACACGCACGCTCCCCCTAAAGTGTTGCCGTACCCTCACCTGGACCCTAAACCGTCCTCGTCCCCTAACCCTAACCCTAGCCCGAACCCTAACCCTAACCCTTCCCCGAAGCCTGACCCTCACCCGTCCCCTAATCCTAACCCGTACGCTAACACTAACCCGCGCCCTCACACACACGCTCCCCCTAAAGCGTTGCCGTACCCTCACCTGGACCCTAAACCGTCCCCGTCCCCTAACCCTAACCCTAGCCGGAACCCTAACACTAACCCTTCCCCGAAGCCTGACCCTCACCCGTCCCCTAAACCTAACCCGTACGCTAACACTAACCCGCGCCCTCACACGCACGCTCCCCCTAAAGCGTTGCCGTACCCTCACCTGGACCCTAAACCGTCCCCGTCCCCTAACCCTAACCCTAGCCCGAACCCTAACCCTAACCCTTCCCCGAAGCCTGACCCTCACCCGTCCCCTAATCCTAACCCGTACGCTAACACTAACCCGCGCCCTCACACGCATGCTCCCCCTAAAGCGTTGCCGTACCCTCACCTGGACCCTAAACCGTCCCCATCCCCTAACCCTAACCCTAGCCCGAACCCTAACCCTAACCCTTCCCCGAAGCCTGACCCTCACCCGTCCCCTAATCCTAACCCGTACGCTAACACTAACCCGCGCCCTCACACGCACGCTCCCCCTAAAGCGTTGCCGTACCCTCACCTGGACCCTAAACCGTCCCCGTCCCCTAACCCTAACCCTAGCCCGAACCCTAACCCTAACCCTTCCCCGAAGCCTGACCCTCACCCGTCCCCTAATCCTAACCCGTACGCTAACACTAACCCGCGCCCTCATACGCACGCTCCCCCTAAAGCATTGCCGTACCCTCACCTGGACCCTAAACCGTCCCCGTCCCCTAACCCTAACCCTAGCCCGAACCCTAACCCTAACCCTTCCCCGAAGCCTGACCCTCACCCGTCCCCTAATCCTAACCCGTACGCTAACACTAACCCGCGGCCTCACACGCACGCTCCCCCTAAAGCGTTGCCGTACCCTCACCTGGACCCTAAACCGTCCCCGTCCCCTAACCCTAACCCTAGCCCGAACCCTAACCCTAACCCTTCCCCGAAGCCTGACCCTCACCCGTCCCCTAATCCTAACACGTACGCTAACACTAACCCGCGCCCTCACACACACGCTCCCCCTAAAACGTTGCCGTACCCTCACCTGGACCCTAAACCATCCCCGTCCCCTAACCCTAACCCTAGCCCGAACCCTAACCCTAACCCTTCCCCGAAGCCTGACCCTCACCCGTCCCCTAATCCTAACCCGTACGCTAACACTAACCCGCGCCCTCACACGCACGCTCCCCCTAAAGCGTTGCCGTACCCTCACCTGGACCCTAAACCGTCCCCGTCCCCTAACCCTAACCCTAGCCCGAACCCTAAACCTAACACTTCCCCGAAGCCTGACCCTCACCCGTCCCCTAATCCTAACCCGTACGCTAACACTAACCCGCGCCCTCACACGCACGCTCCCCCTAAAGCGTTGCCGTACCCTCACCTGGACCCTAAACCGTCCCCGTCCCCTAACCCTAACCCTAGCCCGAACCCTAACCCTAACCCTTCCCCGAAGCCTGACCCTCACCCGTCCTTTAATCCTAAGCCATACGCTAACACTATCGCGCGCCCTCACACGCACGCTCTCCCTAAAGCGTTGCCGTACCCTCACCTGGACCCTAAACCGTCCCCGTCCCCTAACCCTAACCCTAGCCCGAACCCTAACCCTAACCCTTCCCCGAAGCCTGACCCTCACCCTTCCCCTAATCCTAACCCGTACGCTAACACTAACCCGCGCCCTCACACGCACGCTCCCCCTAAAGCGTTGCCGTACCCTCACCTGGACCCTAAACCGTCCCCGTCCCCTAACCCTAACCCTAGCCCGAACCCTAACCCTAACACTTCCCCGAAGCCTGACCCTCACCCGTCCCCTAATCCTAACCCGTACGCTAACACTAACCCGCGCCCTCACACGCACGCTCCCCCTAAAGCGTTGCCGTACCCTCACCTGGACCCTATACCGTCCCCGTCCCCTAACCCTAACCCTAGCCCGAACCCTAACCCTAACCCTTACCCGAAGCCTGACCCTCAACCGTCCCCTAATCCTAAAACGTACGCTAACACTAACCCGTGCCCTCACACGCACGCTCCCCCTAAAGCGTTGCCGTAGCCTCACCTGGACCCTAAACCGTCCCCGTCCCCTAACCCTAACCCTAGCCCGAACCCTAACCCTAACCCTTCCCCGAAGCCTGACCCTCACCCGTCCCCTAATCCTAACACGTACGCTAACACTAACCCGCGCCCTCACACGCACGCTCCCCCTAAAGCGTTGCCGTACCCTCACCTGGACCCTAAACCGTCCCCGTCCCCTAACCCTAACCCTAGCCCGAACCCTAACCCTAACCCTTCCCCGAAGCCTGACCCTCACCCGTCCCCTAATCCTAACCCGTACGCTAACACTAACCCGCGCCCTCACACGCACGCTCCTCCTAAAGCATTGCCGTACCCTCACCTGGACCCTAAACCGTCCCCGTCCCCTAACCCTAACCCTAGCCCGAACCCTAACCCTAACCCTTCCCCGAAGCCTGACCCTCACCCGTCCCCTAATCCTAACCCGTACGCTAACACTAAACCGCGCCCTCACACGCACGCTCCCCCTAAAGTGTTGCCGTACCCTCACCTGGACCCTAAACCGTCCTCGTCCCCTAACCCTAACCCTAGCCCGAACCCTAACCCTAACCCTTCCCCGAAGCCTGACCCTCACCCGTCCCCTAATCCTAACCCGTACGCTAACACTAACCCGCGCCCTCACACACACGCTCCCCCTAAAGCGTTGCCGTACCCTCACCTGGACCCTAAACCGTCCCCGTCCCCTAACCCTAACCCTAGCCCGAACCCTAACCCTAACCCTTCCCCGAAGCCTGACCCTCACCCGTCCCCTAAACCTAACCCGTACGCTAACACTAACCCGCGCCCTCACACGCACGCTCCCCCTAAAGCGTTGCCGTACCCTCACCTGGACCCTAAACCGTCCCCGTCCCCTAACCCTAACCCTAGCCCGAACCCTAACCCTAACCCTTCCCCGAAGCCTGACCCTCACCCGTACCCTAATCCTAACCCGTACGCTAACACTAACCCGCGCCCTCACACGCATGCTCCCCCTAAAGCGTTGCCGTACCCTCACCTGGACCCTAAACCGTCCCCATCCCCTAACCCTAACCCTAGCCCGAACCCTAACCCTAACCCTTCCCCGAAGCCTGACCCTCACCCGTCCCCTAATCCTAACCCGTACGCTAACACTAACCCGCGCCCTCACACGCACGCTCCCCCTAAAGCGTTGCCGTACCCTCACCTGGACCCTAAACCGTCCCCGTCCCCTAACCCTAACCCTAGCCCGAACCCTAACCCTAACCCTTCCCCGAAGCCTGACCCTCACCCGTCCCCTAATCCTAACCCGTACGCTAACACTAACCCGCGCCCTCACACGCACGCTCCCCCTAAAGCATTGCCGTACCCTCACCTGGACCCTAAACCGTCCCCGTCCCCTAACCCTAACCCTAGCCCGAACCCTAACCCTAACCCTTCCCCGAAGCCTGACCCTCACCCGTCCCCTAATCCTAACCCGTACGCTAACACTAACCCGCGGCCTCACACGCACGCTCCCCCTAAAGCGTTGCCGTACCCTCACCTGGACCCTAAACCGTCCCCGTCCCCTAACCCTAACCCTAGCCCGAACCCTAACCCTAACCCTTCCCCGAAGCCTGACCCTCACCCGTCCCCTAATCCTAACACGTACGCTAACACTAACCCGCGCCCTCACACACACGCTCCCCCTAAAACGTTGCCGTACCCTCACCTGGACCCTAAACCATCCCCGTCCCCTAACCCTAACCCTAGCCCGAACCCTAACCCTAACCCTTCCCCGAAGCCTGACCCTCACCCGTCCCCTAATCCTAACCCGTACGCTAACACTAACCCGCGCCCTCACACGCACGCTCCCCCTAAAGCGTTGCCGTACCCTCACCTGGACCCTAAACCGTCCCCGTCCCCTAACCCTAACCCTAGCCCGAACCCTAAACCTAACACTTCCCCGAAGCCTGACCCTCACCCGTCCCCTAATCCTAACCCGTACGCTAACACTAACCCGCGCCCTCACACGCACGCTCCCCCTAAAGCGTTGCCGTACCCTCACCTGGACCCTAAACCGTCCCCGTCCCCTAACCCTAACCCTAGCCCGAACCCTAACCCTAACCCTTCCCCGAAGCCTGACCCTCACCCGTCCCCTAAACCTAACCCGTACGCTAACACTAACCCGCGTCCTCACACGCACGCTCCCCCTAAAGCGTTGCCGTACCCTCACCTGGACCCTAAACCGTCCCCGTCCCCTAACCCTAACCCTAGCCCGAACCCTAACCGTAACCCTTCCCCGAAGCCTGACCCTCACCCGTCCCCTAATCCTAACCCATACCCTAACACTAACCCGCGCCCTCACACGCACGCTCCCCCTAAAGCGTTGCCGTACCCTCACCTGGACCCTAAACCGTCCCCGTCCCCTAACCCTAACCCTAGCCCGAACCCTAACCCTAACCCTTCCCCGAAGCCTGACCCTCACCCGTCCTTTAATCCTAAGCCGTACGCTAACACTATCGCGCGCCCTCACACGCACGCTCTCCCTAAAGCGTTGCCGTACCCTCACCTGGACCCTAAACCGTCCCCGTCCCCTAACCCTAACCCTAGCCCGAACCCTAACCCTAACCCTTCCCCGAAGCCTGACCCTCACCCGTCCCCTAATCCTAACCCGTACGCTAACACTAACCCGCGCCCTCACACGCACGCTCCCCCTAAAGCGTTGCCGTACCCTCACCTGGACCCTAAACCGTCCCCGTCCCCTAACCCTAACCCTAGCCCGAACCCTAACCCTAACACTTCCCCGAAGCCTGACCCTCACCCGTCCCCTAATCCTAACCCGTACGCTAACACTAACCCGCGCCCTCACACGCACGCTCCCCCTAAAGCGTTGCCGTACCCTCACCTGGACCCTATACCGTCCCCGTCCCCTAACCCTAACCCTAGCCCGAACCCTAACCCTAACCCTTACCCGAAGCCTGACCCTCAGCCGTCCCCTAATCCTAAAACGTACGCTAACACTAACCCGCGCCCTCACACGCACGCTCCCCCTAAAGCGTTGCCATAGCCTCACCTGGACCCTAAACCGTCCCCGTCCCCTAACCCTAACCCTAGCCCGAACCCTAACCCTAACCCTTCCCCGAAGCCTGTCCCTCACCCGTCCCCTAATCCTAACCCGTACGCTAACACTAACCCGCGCCCTCACACACACGCTCCCCCTAAAACGTTGCCATACCCTCACCTGGACCCTAAACCATCCCCGTCCCCTAACCCTAACCCTAGCCCGAACCCTAACCCTAACCCTTCCCCGAAGCCTGACCCTCACCCGTCCCCTAATCCTAACCCGTACGCTAACACTAACCCGCGCCCTCACATGCACGCTCCCCCTAAAGCGTTGCCGTACCCTCACCTGGACCCTAAACCGTCCCCGTCCCCTAACCCTAACCCTAGCCCGAACCCTAACCCTAACACTTCCCCGAAGCCTGACCCTCACCCGTCCCCTAATCCTAACCCGTACGCTAACACTAACCCGCGCCCTCACACGCACGCTCCCCCTAAAGCGTTGCCGTACCCTCACCTGGACCCTAAACCGTCCCCGTCCCCTAACCCTAACCCTAGCCCGAACCCTAACCCTAACCCTTCCCCGAAGCCTGACCCTCACCCGTCCCCTAAACCTAACCCGTACGCTAACACTAACCCGCGTCCTCACACGCACGCTCCCCCTAAAGCGTTGCCGTACCCTCACCTGGACCCTAAACCGTCCCCGTCCCCTAACCCTAACCCTAGCCCGAACCCTAACCCTAACCCTTCCCCGAAGCCTGACCCTCACCCGTCCCCTAATCCTAACCCATACCCTAACACTAACCCGCGCCCTCACACGCACGCTCCCCCTAAAGCGTTGCCGTACCCTCACCTGGACCCTAAACCGTCCCGGTCCCCTAACCCTAACCCTAGCCCGAACCCTAACCCTAACTCTTCCCCGAAGCCTGACCCTCACCCGTCCTTTAATCCTAAGCCATACGCTAACACTATCGCGCGCCCTCACACGCACGCTCTCCCTAAAGCGTTGCCGTACCCTCACCTGGACCCTAAACCGTCCCCGTCCCCTAACCCTAACCCTAGCCCGAACCCTAACCCTAACCCTTCCCCGAAGCCTGACCCTCACCCTTCCCCTAATCCTAACCCGTACGCTAACACTAACCCGCGCCCTCACACGCACGCTCCCCCTAAAGCGTTGCCGTACCCTCACCTGGACCCTATACCGTCCCCGTCCCCTAACCCTAACCCTAGCCCGAACCCTAACCCTAACCCTTACCCGAAGCCTGACCCTCAACCGTCCCCTAATCCTAAAACGTACGCTAACACTAACCCGCGCCCTCACACGCACGCTCCCCCTAAAGCGTTGCCGTAGCCTCACCTGGACCCTAAACCGTCCCCGTCCCCTAACCCTAACCCTAGCCCGAACCCTAACCCTAACCCTTCCCCGAAGCCTGACCCTCACCCGTCCCCTAATCCTAACACGTACGCTAACACTAACCCGCGCCCTCACACGCACGCTCCCCCTAAAGCGTTGCCGTACCCTCACCTGGACCCTAAACCGTCCCCGTCCCCTAACCCTAACCCTAGCCCGAACCCTAACCCTAACCCTTCCCCGAAGCCTGACCCTCACCCGTCCCCTAATCCTAACCCGTACGCTAACACTAACCCGCGCCCTCACACGCACGCTCCCCCTAAAGCATTGCCGTACCCTCACCTGGACCCTAAACCGTCCCCGTCCCCTAACCCTAACCCTAGCCCGAACCCTAACCCTAACCCTTCCCCGAAGCCTGACCCTCACCCGTCCCCTAATCCTAACCCGTACGCTAACACGAAACCGCGCCCTCACACGCACGCTCCCCCTAAAGTGTTGCCGTACCCTCACCTGGACCCTAAACCGTCCTCGTCCCCTAACCCTAACCCTAGCCCGAACCGTAACCCTAAGCCTTCCCCGAAGCCTGACCCTCACCCGTCCCCTAATCCTAACCCGTACGCTAACACTAACCCGCGCCCTCACACGCACGCTCCCCCTAAAGCGTTGCCGTACCCTCACCTGGACCCTAAACCGTCCCCGTCCCCTAACCCTAACCCTAGCCCGAACCCTAACCCTAACCCTTCCCCGAAGCCTGACCCTCACCCGTCCCCTAAACCTAACCCGTACGCTAAAACTAACCCGCGCCCTCACACGCACGCTCCCCCTAAAGCGTTGCCGTACCCTCACCTGGACCCTAAACCGTCCCCGTCCCCTAACCCTAACCCTAGCCCGAACCCTAACCCTAACCCTTCCCCGAAGCCTGACCCTCACCCGTCCCCTAATCCTAACCCGTATGCTAACACTAACCCGCGCCCTCACACGCACGCTCCCCCTAAAGCGTTGCCGTACCCTCACCTGGACCCTAAACCGTCCCCATCCCCTAACCCTAACCCTAGCCCGAACCCTAACCCTAACCCTTCCCCGAAGCCTGACCCTCACCCGTCCCCTAATCCTAACCCGTACGCTAACACTAACCCGCGCCCTCACACGCACGCTCCCCCTAAAGCGTTGCCGTACCCTCACCTGGACCCTAAACCGTCCCCATCCCCTAACCCTAACCCTAGCCCGAACCCTAACCCTAACCCTTCCCCGAAGCCTGACCCTCACCCATCCCCTAATCCTAACCCGTACGCTAACACTAACCCGCGCCCTCACACGCACGCTCCCCCTAAAGCGTTGCCGTACCCTCACCTGGACCCTAAACCGTCCCCGTCCCCTAACCCTAACCCTAGCCCGAACCCTAACCCTAACCCTTCCCCGAAGCCTGACCCTCACCCGTCCCCTAATCCTAACCCGTACGCTAACACTAACCCGCGCCCTCACACGCACGCTCCCCCTAAAGCGTTGCCATACCCTCACCTGGACCCTAAACCGTCCCCGTCACCTAACCCTAACCCTAGCCCGAACCCTAACCCTAACCCTTCCCCGAAGCCTGAACCTCACCCGTCCCCTAATCCTAAACCGTACGCTAACACTAACCCGCGCCCTCACACGCACGCTCCCCCTAAAGCGTTGCCGTACCCTCACCTGGACCCTAAACCGTCCCCGTCCCCTAACCCTAACCCTAGTCCGAACCCTAACCCTAACCCTTACCCGAAGCCTGACCCTCACCCGTCCCCTAATCCTAACCCGTACGCTAACAGTAACCCGCGCCCTCACACGCACGCTCCCCCTAAAGCGTTGCCGTACCCTCACCTGGACCCTAAACCGTCCCCGTCCCCTAACCCTAACCCTAGCCCGAACCCTAACCCTAACCCTTCCCCGAAGCCTGACCCTCACCCGTCCCCTAATCCTAACCCGTACGCTAACACTAACCCGCGCCCTCACACGCACGCTCCACATAAAGCGTTGCCATACCCTCACCTGGACCCTAAACCGTTCCCGTCCCCTAACCCTAACCCTAGCCCGAACCCTAACCCTAACCCTTCCCCGAAGCCTGACCCTCACCCGTCCCCTAATCCTAACCCGTACGCTAACACTAACCCGCGCCCTCACACGCACGCTCCCCCTAAAGCGTTGCCGTACCCTCACCTGGTCCCTAAACCGTCCCCGTCCCCTAACCCTAACCATAGCCCGAACCCTAACCCTAACCCTTCCCCGAAGCCTGACCCTCACCCGTCCCCTAATCCTAACCCGTACGCTAACACTAACGCGCGCCCTCACACGCACGCTCCCCCTAAAGCGTTGCCGTACCCTCACCTGGACCCTAAACCGTCCCCGTCACCTAACCCTAACCCTAGCCCGAACCCTAAACCTAACCCTTCCCCGAAGCCTGACCCTCACCCGTCCCCTAATCCTAACCCATACCCTAACACTAACCCGCGCCCTCACACGCACGCTCCCCCTAAAGCGTTGCCGTACCCTCACCTGGACCCTAAACCGTCCCCGTCCCCTAACTCTAACCCTAGCCCGAACCCTAACCCTAACACTTCCCCGAAGCCTGACCCTCACCCGTCCCCTAATCCTAACCCGTACGCTAACACTAACCCGCGCCCTCACACGCACGCTCCCCCTAAAGCGTTGCCGTACCCTCACCTGGACCCTAAACCGTCCCCGTCCCCTAACCCTAACCCTAGCCCGAACCCTAACCCTAACCCTTCCCCGAAGCCTGACCCTCACCCGTCCCCTAATCCTAACCCGTACGCTAACACTAACCCGCGCCCTCACACGCACGCTCCCCCTAAAGCGTTGCCGTACCCTCACCTGGACCCTAAACCGTCCCCGTCCCCTAACCCTAACCCTAGCCCGAACCCTAACCCTAACCCTTCCCCGAAGCCTGACCCTCACCCGTCCCCTAATCCTAACCCGTACGCTAACACTAACCCGCGCCCTCACACACACGCTCCCCCTAAAACGTTGCCGTACGCTCACCTGGACCCTAAACCATCCCCGTCCCCTAACCCTAACCCTAGCCCGAACCCTAACCCTAACCCTTCCCCGAAGCCTGACCCTCACCCGTCCCCTAATCCTAACCCGTACGCTAACACTAACCCGCGCCCTCACACGCACGCTCCCCCTAAAGCGTTGCCGTACCCTCACCTGGACCCTAAACCGTCCCCGTCCCCTAACCCTAACCCTAGCCCGAACCCTAAACCTAACACTTCCCCGAAGCCTGACCCTCACCCGTCCCCTAATCCTAACCCGTACGCTAACACTAACCCGCGCCCTCACACGCACGCTCCCCCTAAAGCGTTGCCGTACCCTCACCTGGACCCTAAACCGTCCCCGTCCCCTAACCCTAACCCTAGCCCGAACCCTAACCCTAACCCTTCCCCGAAGCCTGACCCTCACCCGTCCCCTAAACCTAACCCGTACGCTAACACTAACCCGCGTCCTCACACGCACGCTCCCCCTAAAGCGTTGCCGTACCCTCACCTGGACCCTAAACCGTCCCCGTCCCCTAACACTAACCCTAGCCCGAACCCTAACCGTAACCCTTCCCCGAAGCCTGACCCTCACCCGTCCCCTAATCCTAACCCATACCCTAACACTAACCCGCGCCCTCACACGCACGCTCCCCCTAAAGCGTTGCCGTACCCTCACCTGGACCCTAAACCGTCCCCGTCCCCTAACCCTAACCCTAGCCCGAACCCTAACCCTAACCCTTCCCCGAAGCCTGACCCTCACCCGTCCTTTAATCCTAAGCCGTACGCTAACACTATCGCGCACCCTCACACGCACGCTCTCCCTAAAGCGTTGCCGTACCCTCACCTGGACCCTAAACCGTCCCCGTCCCCTAACCCTAACCCTAGCCCGAACCCTAACCCTAACACTTCCCCGAAGCCTGACCCTCACCCGTCCCCTAATCCTAACCCGTATGCTAACACTAACCCGCGCCCTCACACGCACGCTCCCCCTAAAGCGTTGCCGTACCCTCACCTGGACCCTAAACCGTCCCCATCCCCTAACCCTAACCCTAGCCCGAACCCTAACCCTAACCCTTCCCCGAAGCCTGACCCTCACCCGTCCCCTAATCCTAACCCGTATGCTAACACTAACCCGCGCCCTCACACGCACGCTCCCCCTAAAGCGTTGCCGTACCCTCACCTGGACCCTAAACCGTCCCCATCCCCTAACCCTAACCCTAGCCCGAACCCTAACCCTAACCCTTCCCCGAAGCCTGACCCTCACCCGTCCCCTAATCCTAACCCGTACGCTAACACTAACCCGCGCCCTCACACGCACGCTCCCCCTAAAGCGTTGCCATACCCTCACCTGGACCCTAAACCGTCCCCGTCACCTAACCCTAACCCTAGCCCGAACCCTAACCCTAACCCTTCCCCGAAGCCTGAACCTCACCCGTCCCCTAATCCTAAACCGTACGCTAACACTAACCCGCGCCCTCACACGCACGCTCCCCCTAAAGCGTTGCCGTACCCTCACCTGGACCCTAAACCGTCCCCGTCCCCTAACCCTAACCCTAGTCCGAACCCTAACCCTAACCCTTACCCGAAGCCTGACCCTCACCCGTCCCCTAATCCTAACCCGTACGCTAACAGTAACCCGCGCCCTCACACGCACGCTCCCCCTAAAGCGTTGCCGTACCCTCACCTGGACCCTAAACCGTCCCCGTCCCCTAACCCTAACCCTAGCCCGAACCCTAACCCTAACCCTTCCCCGAAGCCTGACCCTCACCCGTCCCCTAATCCTAACCCGTACGCTAACACTAACCCGCGCCCTCACACGCACGCTCCACATAAAGCGTTGCCATACCCTCACCTGGACCCTAAACCGTTCCCGTCCCCTAACCCTAACCCTAGCCCGAACCCTAACCCTAACCCTTCCCCGAAGCCTGACCCTCACCCGTCCCCTAATCCTAACCCGTACGCTAACACTAACCCGCGCCCTCACACGCACGCTCCCCCTAAAGCGTTGCCGTACCCTCACCTGGTCCCTGAACCGTCCCCGTCCCCTAACCCTAACCATAGCCCGAACCCTAACCCTAACCCTTCCCCGAAGCCTGACCCTCACCCGTCCCCTAATCCTAACCCGTACGCTAACACTAACGCGCGCCCTCACACGCACGCTCCCCCTAAAGCGTTGCCGTACCCTCACCTGGACCCTAAACCGTCCCCGTCACCTAACCCTAACCCTAGCCCGAACCCTAAACCTAACCCTTCCCCGAAGCCTGACCCTCACCCGTCCCCTAATCCTAACCCATACCCTAACACTAACCCGCGCCCTCACACGCACGCTCCCCCTAAAGCGTTGCCGTACCCTCACCTGGACCCTAAACCGTCCCCGTCCCCTAACTCTAACCCTAGCCCGAACCCTAACCCTAACACTTCCCCGAAGCCTGACCCTCACCCGTCCCCTAATCCTAACCCGTACGCTAACACTAACCCGCGCCCTCACACGCACGCTCCCCCTAAAGCGTTGCCGTACCCTCACCTGGACCCTAAACCGTCCCCGTCCCCTAACCCTAACCCTAGCCCGAACCCTAACCCTAACCCTTCCCCGAAGCCTGACCCTCACCCGTCCCCTAATCCTAACCCGTACGCTAACACTAACCCGCGCCCTCACACGCACGCTCCCCCTAAAGCGTTGCCGTACCCTCACCTGGACCCTAAACCGTCCCCGTCCCCTAACCCTAACCCTAGCCCGAACCCTAACCCTAACCCTTCCCCGAAGCCTGACCCTCACCCGTCCCCTAATCCTAACCCGTACGCTAACACTAACCCGCGCCCTCACACGCACGCTCCCCCTAAAGCGTTGCCGTACCCTCACTTTGACCCTAAACCGTCCCCGTCCCCTAACCCTAACCCTAGCCCGAACCCTAACCCTAACCCTTCCCCGAAGCCTGACCCTCACCCGTCCCCTAAACCTAACCCGTACGCTAACACTACCCCGCGCCCTCACACGCACGCTCCCCCTAAAGCGTTGCCGTACCCTCACCTGGACCCTAAACCGTCCCCGTCCCCTAACCCTAACCCTAGCCCGAACCCTAACCCTAACCCTTCCCCGAAGCCTGACCCTCATCCGTCCCCTAATCCTAACCCGTACGCTAACACTACCCCGCGCCCTCACACGCACGCTCCCCCTAAAGCGTTGCCGTACCCTCACCTGGACCCTAAACCGTCCCCGTCCCCTAACCCTAACCCTAGCCCGAACCCTAACCCTAACCCTTACCCGAAGCCTGACCCTCAGCCGTCCCCTAATCCTAAAACGTACGCTAACACTAACCCGCGCCCTCACACGCACGCTCCCCCTAAAGCGTTGCCGTAGCCTCACCTGGACCCTAAACCGTCCCCGTCCCCTAACCCTAACCCTAGCCCGAACCCTAACCCTAACCCTTCCCCGAAGCCTGACCCTCACCCGTCCCCTAATCCTAACCCGTACGCTAACACTAACCCGCGCCCTCACACGCACGCTCCCCCTAAAGCGTTGCCGTACCCTCACCTGGACCCTAAACCGTCCCCGTCCCCTAACCCTAACCCTAGCCCGAACCCTAACCCTAACCCTTACCCGAAGCCTGACCCTCAGCCGTCCCCTAATCCTAAAACGTACGATAACACTAACCCGCGCCCTCACACGCACGCTCCCCCTAAAGCGTTGCCGTAGCCTCACCTGGACCCTAAACCGTCCCCGTCCCCTAACCCTAACCCTAGCCCGAACCCTAACCCTAACCCTTCCCCGCAGCCTGACCCTCACCCGTCCCCTAATCCTAACCCGTACGCTAACACTAACCCGCGCCCTCACACGCACGCTCCCCCTAAAGCGTTGCCGTACCCTCACCTGGACCCTAAACCGTCCCCGTCACCTAACCCTAACCCTAGCCCGAACCCTAACCGTAACCCTTCCCCGAAGCCTGACCCTCACCCGTCCCCTAATCTTAACCCGTACGCTAACACTAACCCGCGCCCTCACACGCACGCTCCCCCTAAAGCGTTGCCGTACCCTCACCTGGACCCTAAACCGTCCCCGTCCCCTAACCCTAACCCTAGTCCGAACCCTAACCCTAACCCTTACCCGAAGCCTGACCCTCACCCGTCCCCTAATCCTAACCCGTACGCTAACAGTAATCCGCGCCCTAACACGCACGCTCCCCCTAAAGCGTTGCCGTACCCTCACCTGGACCCTAAACCGTCCCCGTCCCCTAACCCTAACCCTAGCCCGAACCCTAACCCTAACACTTCCCCGAAGCCGGACCCTCACCCGTCCCCTAATCCTAACCCGTACGCTAACACTAACCCGCGCCCTCACACGCATGCTCCACATAAAGCGTTGCCATACCCTCACCTGGACCCTAAACCGTTCCCGTCCCCTAACCCTAACCCTAGCCCGAACCCTAACCCTAACCCTTCCCCGAAGCCTGACCCTCACCCGTCCCCTAATCCTAACCCGTACGCTAACACTAACCCGCGCCCTCACACGCACGCTCCCCCTAAAGCGTTGCCGTACCCTC
This sequence comes from Stenella coeruleoalba, assembly GCF_951394435.1. Lineage (NCBI taxonomy): Eukaryota > Metazoa > Chordata > Mammalia > Artiodactyla > Delphinidae > Stenella > Stenella coeruleoalba. Next base: position 144,961 of record NW_027646224.1, read on the forward strand.
ACCTGGTCCCTAAACCGTCCCCGTCCCCTAACCCTAACCCTAGCCCAAACCCTAACCCTAACCCTTCCCCGAAGCCTGACCCTCACACGTCCCCTAATCCTAACCCGTACGCTAACACTAACCCGCGCCCTCACACGCACGCTCCCCCTAAAGCGTTGCCGTACCCTCACCTGGACCCTAAACCGTCCCCGTCCCCTAACCCTAACCCTAGCCCGAACCCTAACCCTAACCCTTCCCCGAAGCCTGACCCTCACCCGTCCCCTAATCCTAACCCGTACGCTAACACTACCCCGCGCCCTCACACGCACGCTCCCCCTAAAGCGTTGCCGTACCCTCACCTGGACCCTAAACCGTCCCCGTCCCCTAACCCTAACCCTAGCCCGAACCCTAACCCTAACCCTTACCCGAAGCCTGACCCTCAGCCGTCCCCTAATCCTAAAACGTACGCTAACACTAACCCGCGCCCTCACACGCACGCTCCCCCTAAAGCGTTGCCGTAGCCTCACCTGGACCCTAAACCGTCCCCGTCCTCTAACCCTAACCCTAGCCCGAACCCTAACCCTAACCCTTCCCCGAAGCCTGACCCTCACCCGTCCCCTAATCCTAACCCGTACGCTAACACTACCCCGCGCCCTCACACGCACGCTCCCCCTAAAGCGTTGCCGTACCCTCACCTGGACCCTAAACCGTCCCCGTCCCCTAACCCTAACCCTAGTCCGAACCCTAACCCTAACCCTTACCCGAAGCCTGACCCTCACCCGTCCCCTAATCCTAACCCGTACGCTAACAGTAATCCGCGCCCTAACACGCACGCTCCCCCTAAAGCGTTGCCGTACCCTCACCTGGACCCTAAACCGTCCCCGTCCCCTAACCCTAACCCTAGCCCGAACCCTAACCCTAACACTTCCCCGAAGCCGGACCCTCACCCGTCCCCTAATCCTAACCCGTACGCTAACACTAACCCGCGCCCTCACACGCACGCTCCACATAAAGCGTTGCCATACCCTCACCTGGACCCTAAACCGTTCCCGTCCCCTAACCCTAACCCTAGCCCGAACCCTAACCCTAACCCTTCCCCGAAGCCTGACCCTCACCCGTCCCCTAATCCTAACCCGTACGCTAACACTAACCCGCGCCCTCACACGCACGCTCCCCCTAAAGCGTTGCCGTACCCTCACCTGGTCCCTAAACCGTCCCCGTCCCCTAACCCTAACCCTTGCCCAAACCCTAACCCTAACCCTTCCCCGAAGCCTGACCCTCACACGTCCCCTAATCCTAACCCGTACGCTAACACTAACCCGCGCCCTCACACGCACGCTCCCCCTAAAGCGTTGCCGTACCCTCACCTGGACCCTAAACCGTCCCCGTCCCCTAACCCTAACCCTAGCCCGAACCCTAAACCTAACCCTTCCCCGAAGCCTGACCCTCACCCGTCCCCTAATCCTAACCCATACCCTAACACTAACCCGCGCCCTCACACGCACGCTCCCCCTAAAGCGTTGCCGTACCCTCACCTGGACCCTAAACCGTCCCCGTCCCCTAACTCTAACCCTAGCCCGAACCCTAACACTAATACTTCCCCGAAGCCTGACCCTCACCCGTCCCCTAATCCTAACCCGTACGCTAACACTAACCCGCGCCCTCACACGCACGCTCCCCCTAAAGCGTTGCCGTACCCTCACCTGGACCCTAAACCGTCCCCGTCCCCTAAACCTAACCCTAGCCCGAACCCTAACCCTAACCCTTCCCCGAAGCCTGACCCTCACCTGTCCCCTAATCCTAAAACGTACGCTAACACTAACCCACGCCCTCACACGCACGCTCCCCCTAAAGCGTTGCCGTAGCCTCACCTGGACCCTAAACCGTCCCCGTCCCCTAACCCTAACCCTAGCCCGAACCCTAACCCTAACCCTTCCCCGAAGCCTGACCCTCACCCGTCCCCTAATCCTAACCCGTACGCTAACACTACCCCGCGCCCTCACACGCACGCTCCCCCTAAAGCGTTGCCGTACCCTCACCTGGACCCTAAACCGTCCCCGTCCCCTAACCCTAACCCTAGCCCGAACCCTAACCCTAACCCTTCCCCGAAGCCTGACCCTCACCCGTCCCCTAAACCTAACCCGTACGCTAACACTAACCCGCGCCCTCACACGCACGCTCCCCCTAAAGCGTTGCCGTACCCTCACCTGGACCCTAAACCGTCCCCGTCCCCTAACCCTAACCCTAGCCCGAACCCTAACCCTAACCCTTCCCCGAAGCCTGACCCTCACCCGTCCCCTAATCCTAACCCATACCCTAACACTAACCCGCGCCCTCACACGCACGCTCCCCCTAAAGCGTTGCCGTACCCTCACCTGGACCCTAAACCGTCTCCGTCCCCTAACCCTAACCCTAGCCCGAACCCTAACCCTAACCCTTCCCCGAAGCCTGACCCTCACCCGTCCCTTAATCCTAAGCCGTACGCTAACACTATCGCGCGCCCTCACACGCACGCTCTCCCTAAAGCGTTGCTGTACCCTCACCTGGACCCTAAACCGTCCCCGTCCCCTAACCCTAACCCTAGCCCGAACCCTAACCCTAACCCTTCCCCGAAGCTGACCCTCACCCGTCCCCTAATCCTAACCCGTACGCTAACACTAACCCGCGCCCTCACACGCACGCTCCCCCTAAAGCGTTGCCGTACCCTCACCTGGACCCTAAACCGTCCCCGTCCCCTAACCCTAACCCTAGCCCGAACCCTAACCCTTCCCCGAAGCCTGACCCTCACCCGTCCCCTAATCCTAACCCGTACGCTAACACTAACCCGCGCCCTCACACGCACGCTCCCCCTAAAGCGTTGCCGTACCCTCACCTGGACCCTAAACCGTCCCCGTCCCCTAACCCTAACCCTAGCCCGAACCCTAACCCTAACCCTTTCCCGAAGCCTGACCCTCACCCGTCCCCTAATCCTAAGCCGTACGCTAACACTAAACCGCGCCCTCACACGCACGCTCCCCCTAAAGCGTTGCCGTACCCTCACCTGGTCCCTAAACCGTCCTCGTCCCCTAACCCTAACCCTAGCCCGAACCCTAACCCTAACCTTTCCCCGAAGCCTGACCCTCACCCGTCCCCTAATCCTAACCCGTACGCTAACACTAACCCGCGCCCTCACACGCACGCTCCCCCTAAAGCGTTGCCGTACCCTCACCTGGACCCTAAACCGTCCCCGTCCCCTAACCCTAACCCTAGCCCGAACCCTAACCCTAACCCTTCCCCGAAGCCTGACCCTCACCCGTCCCCTAAACCTAACCCGTACGCTAACACTAACCCGCGCCCTCACACGCACGCTCCCCCTAAAGCGTTGCCGTACCCTCACCTGGACCCTAAACCGTCCCCGTCCCCTAACCCTAACCCTAGCCCGAACCCTAACCCTAACCCTTCCCCGAAGCCTGACCCTCACCCGTCCCCTAATCCTAACCCGTACGCTAACACTAACCCGCGCCCTCACACGAACGCTCCCCCTAAAGCGTTGCCATACCCTCACCTGGACCCTAAACCGTCCCCGTCACCTAACCCTAACCCTAGCCCGAACCCTAACCCTAACCCTTCCCCGAAGCCTGACCCTCACCCGTCCCCTAATCCTAACCCGTACGCTAACACTAACCCGCGCCCTCACACGCACGCTCCCCCTAAAGCGTTGCCGTACCCTCACCTGGACCCTAAACCGTCCCCGTCCCCTAACCCTAACCTTAGTCCGAACCCTAACCCTAACCCTTACCCGAAGCCTGACCCTCACCCGTCCCCTAATCCTAACCCGTACGCTAACAGTAACCCGCGCCCTCACACGCACGCTCCCCCTAAAGCGTTGCCGTACCCTCACCTGGACCCTAAACCGTCCCCGTCCCCTAACCCTAACCCTAGCCCGAACCCTAACCCTAACCCTTCCCCGAAGCCTGACCCTCACCCGTCCCCTAATCCTAACCCGTACGCTAACACTAACCCGTGCCCTCACACGCACGCTCCACATAAAGCGTTGCCATACCCTCACCTGGACCCTAAACCGTTCCCGTCCCCTAACCCTAACCCTAGCCCGAACCCTAACCCTAACCCTTCCCCGAAGCCTGACCCTCACCCGTCCCCTAATCCTAACCCGTACGCTAACACTAACCCGCGCCCTCACACGCACGCTCCCCCTAAAGCGTTGCCGTACCCTCACCTGGTCCCTAAACCGTCCCCGTCCCCTAACCCTAACCCTAGCCCGAACCCTAACCCTAACCCTTCCCCGAAGCCTGACCCTCACCCGTCCCCTAATCCTAACCCGTACGCTAACACTAACCCGCGCCCTCACACGCACGCTCCCCCTAAAGCGTTGCCGTACCCTCACCTGGACCCTAAACCGTCCCCGTCCCCTAACCCTAACCCTAGCCCGAACCCTAACCCTAACCCTTCCCCGAAGCCTGACCCTCACCCGTCCCCTAATCCTAACCCGTACGCTAACACTAACCCGCGCCCTCACACGCACGCTCCCCCTAAAGCGTTGCCGTACCCTCACCTGGACCCTAAACCGTCCCTGTCCCCTAACCCTAACCCTAGCCCGAACCCTAACCCTAACCCTTCCCCGAAGCCTGACACTCACCCGTCCCCTAATCCTAACCTGTACGCTAACACTAACCCGCGCCCTCACACGCACGCTACCCCTAAAGCGTTGCCGTACCCTCACCTGGACCCTAAACCGTCCCCGTCCCCTAACCCTAACCCTAGCCCGAACCCTAACCCTAACCCTTCCCCGAAGCCTGACCCTCACCCGTCCCGTAATCCTCACCCGTACGCTAACACTAACCCGCGCCCTCACACGCACGCTCCCCCTAAAGCGTTGCCGTACCCTCACCTGGACCCTAAACCGTCCCCGTCCCCTAACCCTAACCCTAGCCCGAACCCTAACCCTAACCCTTCCCCGAAGCCTGACCCTCACCCGTCCCCTAATCCTAACCCGTACGCTAACACTAACCCGCGCCCTCACACGCACGCTCCCCCTAAAGCGTTGCCGTACCCTCACCTGGACCCTAAACCGTCCCCGTCCCCTAACCCTAACCCTAGCCCGAACCCTAACCCTAACCCTTCCCCGAAGCCTGACCCTCACCCGTCCCCTAATCCTAAGCCGTACGCTAACACTATTGCGCGCCCTCACACGCACGCTCCCCCTAAAGCGTTGCCGTACCCTCACCTGGACCCTAAACCGTCCCCGTCCCCTAACCCTAACCCTAGCCCGAACCCTAACCCTAACCCTTCCCCGAAGCCTGACCCTCACCCGTCCCCTAAACCTAACCCGTACGCTAACACTAACTCGCGCCCTCACACGCACGCTCCCCCTAAAGCGTTGCCGTACCCTCACCTGGACCCTAAACCGTCCCCGTCCCCTAACCCTAACCCTAGCCCGAACCCTAACCCTAACCCTTCCCCGAAGCCTGACCCTCACCCGTCCCCTAATCCTAACCCATACCCTAACACTAACCCGCGCCCTCACACGCACACTCCCCCTAAAGCGTTGCCGTACCCTCACCTGGACCCTAAACCGTCCCCGTCCCCTAACCCTAACCCTAGCCCGAACCCTAACCCTAACCCTTCCCCGAAGCCTGACCCTCACCCGTCCCCTAATCCTAACCCGTACGCTAACACTAACCCGCGCCCTCACACGCACGCTCCCCCTAAAGCATTGCCGTACCCTCACCTGGACCCTAAACCGTCCCCATCCCCTAACCCTAACCCTAGCCTGAACCCTAACCCTAACCCTTCCCCGAAGCCTGACCCTCACCCGTCCCCTAATCCTAACCCGTACGCTAACACTAACCCGCGCCCTCACACGCACGCTCCCCCTAAAGCGTTGCCGTACCCTCACCTGGACCCTAAACCGTCCTCGTCCCCTAACCCTAACCCTAGCCCGAACCCTAACCCTAACCCTTCCCCGAAGCCTGACCCTCACCCGTCCCCTAATACTAACGCGTACGCTAACACTAACCCGCGCCCTCACACGCACGCTCCCCCTAAAGCGTTGCCGTACCCTCACCTGGACCCTAAACCGTCCCCGTCCCCTAACCCTAACCCTAGCCCGAACCGTAACCCTAACCCTTCCCCGAAGCCTGACCCTCACCCGTCCCCTAATCCTAACCCGTACGCTAACACTAACCCGCGCCCTCACACGCACGCTCCCCCTAAAGCGTTGCCGTACCCTCACCTGGACCCTAAACCATCCCCGTACCCTAACCCTAACCCTAGCCCGAACCCTAACCCTAACCCTTCCCCGAAGCCGGACCCTCACCCGTCCCGTAATACTAACCCGTACGCTAACACTAACCCGCGCCCTCACACGCACGCTCCCCCTAAAGCGTTGCCGTACCCTCACCTGGACCCTAAACCGTCCCCGTCCCCTATCCCTAAACCTAGCCCGAACCCTAACACTAACCCTTCCCCGAAGCCTGACCCTCAACCGTCCCGTAATCCTCACCCGTACGCTAACATTAACCCGCGCCCTCACACGCACGCTCCCCCTGAAGCGTTGCCGTACCCTCACCTGGACCCTAAACCGTCCCCGTCCCCGAACCCTAACCCTAGCCCGAACCCTAACCCTAACCCTTCCCCGAAGCCTGACCCTCACCCGTCCCCTAATCCTAACCCATACCCTAACACTAACCCGCGCCCTCACACGCACACTCCCCCTAAAGCGTTGCCGTACCCTCACCTGGACCCTAAACCGTCCCCGTCCCCTAACCCTAACCCTAGCCCGAACCCTAACCCTAACCCTTCCCCGAAGCCTGACCCTCACCCGTCCCCTAATCCTAACCCGTACGCTAACACTAACCCGCGCCCTCACACGCACGCTCCCCCTAAAGCATTGCCGTACCCTCACCTGGACCCTAAACCGTCCCCATCCCCTAACCCTAACCCTAGCCTGAACCCTAACCCTAACCCTTCCCCGAAGCCTGACCCTCACCCGTCCCCTAATCCTAACCCGTACGCTAACACTAACCCGCGCCCTCACACGCACGCTCCCCCTAAAGCGTTGCCGTACCCTCACCTGGACCCTAAACCGTCCTCGTCCCCTAACCCTAACCCTAGCCCGAACCCTAACCCTAACCCTTCCCCGAAGCCTGACCCTCACCCGTCCCCTAATACTAACGCGTACGCTAACACTAACCCGCGCCCTCACACGCACGCTCCCCCTAAAGCGTTGCCGTACCCTCACCTGGACCCTAAACCGTCCCCGTCCCCTAACCCTAACCCTAGCCCGAACCGTAACCCTAACCCTTCCCCGAAGCCTGACCCTCACCCGTCCCCTAATCCTAACCCGTACGCTAACACTAACCCGCGCCCTCACACGCACGCTCCCCCTAAAGCGTTGCCGTACCCTCACCTGGACCCTAAACCATCCCCGTACCCTAACCCTAACCCTAGCCCGAACCCTAACCCTAACCCTTCCCCGAAGCCGGACCCTCACCCGTCCCGTAATACTAACCCGTACGCTAACACTAACCCGCGCCCTCACACGCACGCTCCCCCTAAAGCGTTGCCGTACCCTCACCTGGACCCTAAACCGTCCCCGTCCCCTAACCCTAAACCTAGCCCGAACCCTAACACTAACCCTTCCCCGAAGCCTGACCCTCAACCGTCCCGTAATCCTCACCCGTACGCTAACATTAACCCGCGCCCTCACACGCACGCTCCCCCTGAAGCGTTGCCGTACCCTCACCTGGACCCTAAACCGTCCCCGTCCCCGAACCCTAACCCTAGCCCGAACCCTAACCCTAACCCTTCCCCGAAGCCTGACCCTCACCCGTCCCCTAATCCTAAACCATACGCTAACACTAACCCGCGCCCTCACACGCACGCTCCCCCTAAAGCGTTGCCGTACCCTCACCTGGACCCTAAACCGTCCCCGTCCCCTAACCATAACCCTAGCCCGAACCGTAACCCTAACCCTTCCCCGAAGCCTGACCCTCACCCGTCCCCTAATCCTAACCCGTACGCTAACACTAACCCGCGCCCTCACACGCACGCTCCCCCTAAAGCGTTGCCGTACCCTCACCTGGACCCTAAACCGTCCCCGTCCCCTAACCCTAACCCTAGCCCGAACCCTAACCCTAACCCTTTCCCGAAGCCTGACCCTCACCCGTCCCCTAATCCTAACCCATACCCTAACACTAACCCGCGCCCTCACACGCACGCTCCCCCTAAAGCGTTGCCGTACCCTCACCTGGACCCTAAACCGTCCCCGTCCCCTAACCCTAACCCTAGCCCGAACCCTAACCCTAACACTTCCCCGAAGCCTGACCCTCACCCGTCCCTTAATCCTAAGCCGTACGCTAACACTATCGCGCGCCCTCACACGCACGCTCTCCCTAAAGCATTGCCGTACCCTCACCTGGACCCTAAACCATCCCCGTCCCCTAACCCTAACCCTAGCCCGAACCCTAACCCTAAACCTTCCCCGAAGCCTGACCCTCACCCGTCCCCTAATCCTAACCCGTACGCTAACACTAACCAGCGCCCTCACACGCACGCTCCCCCTAAAGCGTTGCCGTACCCTCACCTGGACCCTAAACCGTCCCCATCCCCTAACCCTAACCCTAGCCCGAACCCTAACCCTAACCCTTCTCCGAAGCCTGACCCTCACCCGTCCCCTAATCCTAACCCATACCCTAACACTAACCCGCGCCCTCACACGCACGCTCCCCCTAAAGCGTTGCCGTACCCTCACCTGGACCCTAAACCGTCCCCGTCCCCTAAACCTAACCCTAGCCCGAACCCTAACCCTAACCCTTCCCCGAAGCCTGACCCTCACCCGTCCCCTAATCCTAACCCATACCCTAACACTAACCCGCGCCCTCACACGCACGCTCCCCCTAAAGCGTTGCCGTACCCTCACCTGGACCCTAAACCGTCCCCGTCCCCTAACCCTAACCCTAGCCCGAACCCTAACCCTGACCCTTCCCCGAAGCGTGACCCTCACCCGTCCCCTAATCCTAACCCGTACGCTAACACTAACCCGCGCCCTCACACGCACGCTCCCCCTAAAGCGTTGCCGTACCCTCACCTGGACCCTAAACCGTCCCCGTCCCCTAACCCTAACCCTAGCCCGAACCCTAACCCTAACCCTTCCCCGAAGCCTGACCCTCACCCGTCCCCTAATCCTAACCCATACCCTAACACTAACCCGCGCCCTCACACGCACGCTCCCCCTAAAGCGTTGCCGTACCCTCACCTGGACCCTAAACCGTCCCCGTCCCCTAAACCTAACCCTAGCCCGAACCCTAACCCTAACCCTTCCCCGAAGCCTGACCCTCACCCGTCCCCTAATCCTAACCCATACCCTAACACTAACCCGCGCCCTCACACGCACGCTCCCCCTAAAGCGTTGCCGTACCCTCACCTGGACCCTAAACCGTCCCCGTCCCCTAACCCTAACCCTAGCCCGAACCCTAACCCTGACCCTTCCCCGAAGCGTGACCCTCACCCGTCCCCTAATCCTAACCCGTACGCTAACACTAACCCGCGCCCTCACACGCACGCTCCCCCTAAAGCGTTGCCGTACCCTCACCTGGACCCTAAACCGTCCCCGTCCCCTAACCCTAACCCTAGCCCGAACCCTAACCCTAACCCTTCCCCGAAGCCTGACCCTCACCCGTCCCCTAATCCTAACCCGTACGCTAACACTAACCCGCGCCCTCACACGCACGCTCCCCCTAAAGCGTTGCCGTACCCTCACCTGGACCCTAAACCGTCCCCGTCCCCTAACCCTAACCCAAGCCCTAACCCTAAACCTAACCCTTCCCCGAAGCCTGACCCTCACCCGTCCCCTAATCCTAACCCGTACGCTAACACTAACCCGCGCCCTCACACGCACGCTCCCCCTAAAGCGTTGCCGTACCCTCACCTGGACCCTAAACCGTCCCCGTCCCCTAACCCTAACCCTAGCCCGAACCCTAACCCTAACCCTTCCCCGAAGCCTGACCCTCACCCGTCCCCTAATCCTAACCCGTACGCTAACACTAACCCGCGTCCTCACACGCACGCTCCCCCTAAAGCGTTGCAGTACCCTCACCTGGACCCTAAACCGTCCCCGTCCCCTAACCCTAACCCTAGCCCGAACCCTAACCCTAACCCTTCCCCGAAGCCTGACCCTCACCCGTCCCCTAAACCTAACGCGTACGCTAACACTAACCCGCGCCCTCACATGCACGCTCCCCCTAAAGCGTTGCCGTACCCTCACCTGGACCCTAAACCGTCCCCGTCCCCTAACCCTAACCCTAGCCCGAACCCTAACCCTAACCCTTCCCCGAAGCCTGACCCTCACCCGTCCCCTAATCCTAACCCATACCCTAACACTAACCCGCGCCCTCACACGCACGCTCCCCCTAAAGCGTTGCCGTACCCTCACCTGGACCCTAAACCGTCCCCGTCCCCTAACCCTAACCCTAGCCCGAACCCTAACCCTAACCCTTCCCTGAAGCCTGACCCTCACCCGTCCCCTAAACCTAACCCGTACGCTAACACTAACCCGCGCCCTCACACGCACGCTCCCCCTAAAGCGTTGCCGTACCCTCACCTGGACCCTAAACCGTCCCTGTCCCCTAACCCTAACCCTAGCCCGAACCCTAACCCTAACCCTTCCCCGAAGCCTGACCCTCACCCGTCCCCTAATCCTAACCCATACCCTAACACTAACCCGCGCCCTCACACGCACGCTCCCCCTAAAGCGTTGCCGTACCCTCACCTGGACCCTAAACCGTCCCCGTCCCCTAACCCTAACCCTAGCCCGAACCCTAACCCTAACACTTCCCCGAAGCCTGACCCTCACCCGTCCCTTAATCCTAAGCCGTACGCTAACACTATCGCGCGCCCTCACACGCACGCTCTCCCTAAAGCGTTGCCGTACCCTCACCTGGACCCTAAACCGTCCCCGTCCCCTAACCCTAACCCTAGCCCGAACCCTAACCCTAACACTTCCCCGAAGCCTGACCCTCACCCGTCCCCTAATCCTAACCCGTACGCTAACACTAACCCGCGCCCTCACACGCACGCTCCCCCTAAAGCGTTGCCGTACCCTCACCTGGACCCTAAACCGTCCCCGTCCCCTAACCCTAACCCTAGCCCGAACCCTAACCCTAACCCTTCCCCGAAGCCTGACCCTCACCCGTCCCCTAATCCTAACCCATACCCTAACACTAACCCGCGCCCTCACACGCGCGCTCCCCCTAAAGCGTTGCCGTACCCTCACCTGGACCCTAAACCGTCCCCGTCCCCTAACCCTAACCCTAGCCCGAACCCTAACCCTAACCCTTCCCCGAAGCCTGACCCTCACCCGTCCCCTAATCCTAACCCGTACGCTAACACTAACCCGCGCCCTCACACGCACGCTCCCCCTAAAGCGTTGCCGTACCCTCACCTGCACCCTAAACCGTCCCCGTCCCCTAACCCTAACCCTAGCCCGAACCCTAACCCTAACCCTTCCCCGAAGCCTGACCCTCACCCGTCCCCTAATCCTAACCCGTACGCTAACACTAACCCGCGCCCTCACACGCACTCTCCCCCTAAAGCGTTGCCGTACCCTCACCTGGACCCTAAACCGTCCTCGTCCCCTAACCCTAACCCTAGCCCGAACCCTAACCCTAACCCTTCCCCGAAGCCTGACCCTCACCCGCCCCTAATCCTAACCCGTACGCTAACACTAACCCGCGCCCTCACACGCACGCTCCCCCTAAAGCGTTGCCGTACCCTCACCTGGACCCTAAACCATCCCCGTTCCCTAACCCTAACCCTAGCCCGAACCCTAACCCTAACCCTTCCCCGAAGCCGGACACTCACCCGTCCCGTAATCCTAACCCGTACGCTAACACTAACCCGCGCCCTCACACGCACGCTCCCCCTAAAGCGTTGCCGTACCCTCACCTGGACCCTAAACCGTCCCCGTCCCCTAACCCTAAACCTAGCCCGAACCCTAACACTAACCCTTCCCCGAAGCCTGACCCTCATCCGTCCCGTAATCCTCACCCGTACGCTAACATTAACCCGCGCCCTCACACGCACGCTCCCCCTAAAGCGTTGCCGTACCCTCACCTCGACCCTAAACCGTCCCCGTCCCCGAACCCTAACCCTAGCCCGAACCCTAACCCTAACCCTTCCCCGAAGCCTGACCCTCACCCGTCCCCTAATCCTAAACCATACGCTAACACTAACCCGCGCCCTCACACGCACGCTCCCCCTAAAGCGTTGCCGTACCCTCACCTGGACCCTAAACCGTCCCCGTCCCCTAACCATAACCCTAGCCCGAACCCTAACCCTAACCCTTCCCCGAAGCCTGACCCTCACCCGTCCCCTAATCCTAACCCGTACGCTAACACTAACCCGCGCCCTCACACGCACGCTCCCCCTAAAGCGTTGCCGTACCCTCACCTGGACCCTAAACCGTCCCCGTCCCCTAACCCTAACCCTAGCCCGAACCCTAACCCTAACCCTTCCCCGAAGCCTGACCCTCACCCGTCCCTTAATCCTAAGCCGTACGCTAACACTATCGCGCGCCCTCACACGCACGCTCCCCCTAAAGCATTGCCGTACCCTCACCTGGACCCTAAACCGTCCCCGTCCCCTAACCCTAACCCTAGCCCGAACCCTAACCCTAACCCTTCCCCGAAGCCTGACCCTCACCCGTCCCCTAAACCTAACGCGTACGCTAACACTAACCCGCGCCCTCACACGCACGCTCCCCCTAAAGCGTTGCCGTACCCTCACCTGGACCCTAAACCGTCCCCGTCCCCTAACCCTAACCCTAGCCCGAACCCTAACCCTAACCCTTCCCCGAAGCCTGACCCTCACCCGTCCCCTAATCCTAACCCATACCCTAACACTAACCCGCGCCCTCACACGCACGCTCCCCCTAAAGCGTTGCCGTACCCTCACCTGGACCCTAAACCGTCCCCGTCCCCTAACCCTAACCCTAGCCCGAACCCTAACCCTAACCCTTCCCTGAAGCCTGACCCTCACCCGTCCCCTAATCCTAACCCATACCCTAACACTAACCCGCGCCCTCACACGCACGCTCCCCCTAAAGCGTTGCCGTTCCCTCACCTGGACCCTAAACCGTCCCCGTCCCCTAACCCTAACCCTAGCCCGAACCCTAACCCTAACCCTTCCCTGAAGCCTGACCCTCACCCGTCCCCTAAACCTAACCCGTACGCTAACACTAACCCGCGCCCTCACACGCACGCTCCCCCTAAAGCGTTGCCGTACCCTCACCTGGACCCTAAACCGTCCCCGTCCCCTAACCCTAACCCTAGCCCGAACCCTAACCCTAACCCTTCCCCGAAGCCTGACCCTCACCCGTCCCCTAATCCTAACCCATACCCTAACACTAACCCGCGCCCTCACACGCACGCTCCCCCTAAAGCGTTGCCGTACCCTCACCTGGACCCTAAACCGTCCCCGTCCCCTAACCCTAACCCTAGCCCGAACCCTAACCCTAACACTTCCCCGAAGCCTGACCCTCACCCGTCCCTTAATCCTAAGCCGTACGCTAACACTATCGCGCGCCCTCACACGCACGCTCTCCCTAAAGCGTTGCCGTACCCTCACCTGGACCCTAAACCGTCCCCGTCCCCTAACCCTAACCCTAGCCCGAACCCTTACCCTAACACTTCCCCGAAGCCTGACCCTCACCCGTCCCCTAATCCTAACCCGTACGCTAACACTAACCCGCGCCCTCACACGCACGCTCCCCCTAAAGCGTTGCCGTACCCTCACCTGGACCCTAAACCGTCCCCGTCCCCTAACCCTAACCCTAGCCCGAACCCTAACCCTAACCCTTCCCCGAAGCCTGACCCTCACCCGTCCCCTAATCCTAACCCGTACGCTAACACTAACCCGCGCCCTCACACGCACGCTCCCCCTAAAGCGTTGCCGTACCCTCACCTGGACCCTAAACCGTCCCCGTCCCCTAACCCTAACCCTAGCCCGAACCCTAACCCTAACCCTTCCCCGAAGCCTGACCCTCACCCGTCCCCTAATCCTAACCCGTACGCTAACACTAACCCGCGCCCTCACACGCACGCTCCCCCTAAAGCGTTGCCGTACCCTCACCTGGACCCTAAACCGTCCCCGTCCCCTAACCCTAACCCTAGCCCGAACCCTAACCCTAACCCTTTCCCGAAGCCTGACCCTCACCCGTCCCCTAATCCTAACCCATACCCTAACACTAAGCCCGCGCCCTCACACGCACGTTCCCCCTAAAGCGTTGCCGTACCCTCACCTGGACCCTAAACCGTCCCCGTCCCCTAACCCTAACCCTAGCCCGAACCCTAACCCTAACCCTTCCCCGAAGCCTGACCCTCACCCGTCCCTTAATCCTAAGCCGTACGCTAACACTATCGCGCGCCCTCACACGCACGCTCCCCCTAAAGCATTGCCGTACCCTCACCTGGACCCTAAACCGTCCCCGTCCCCTAACCCTAACCCTAGCCCGAACCCTAACCCTAACCCTTCCCCGAAGCCTGACCCTCACCCGTCCCCTAATCCTAACCCATACCCTAACACTAACCCGCGCCCTCACACGCACGCTCCCCCTAAAGCGTTGCCGTACCCTCACCTGGACCCTAAACCGTCCCCGTCCCCTAACCCTAACCCTAGCCCGAACCCTAACCCTAACCCTTCCCCGAAGCCTGACCCTCACCCGTCCCCTAATCCTAACCCGTACGCTAACACTAACCCGCGCCCTCACACGCACGCTCCCCCTAAAGCGTTGCCGTACCCTCACCTGGACCCTAAACCGTCCTCGTGCCCTAACCCTAACCCTAGCCCGAACCCTAACCCTAACCCTTCCCCGAAGCCTGACCCTCACCCGTCCCCTAATCCTAACGCGTACGCTAACACTAACCCGCGCCCTCACACGCACACTCCCCCTAAAGCGTTGCCGTACCCTCACCTGGACCCTAAACCGTCCCCGTCCCCTAACCCTAACCCTAGCCCGAACCGTAACCCTAAACCTTCCCGGAAGCCTGACCCTCACCCGTCCCCTAATCCTAACCCGTACGCTAACACTAACCCGCGCCCTCACACGCACGCTCCCACTAAAGCGTTGCCGTACCCTCACCTGGACCCTAAACCATCCCCGTCCCCTAACCCTAACCCTAGCCCGAACCCTAACCCTAACCCTTCCCCGAAGCCTGACCCTCACCCGTCCCCTAATCCTAACCCGTACGCTAACACTAACCCGCGCCCTCACACGCACGCTCCCCCTAAAGCATTGCCGTACCCTCACCTGGACCCTAAACCGTCCCCGTCCCCTAACCCTAACCCTAGCCCGAACCCTAACCCTAACCCTTTCCCGAACCCTGACCCTCACCCGTCCCCTAATCCTAACCCATACCCTAACACTAACCCGCGCCCTCACACGTACGCTCCCCCTAAAGCGTTGCCGTACCCTCACCTGGACCCTAAACCGTCCCCGTCCCCTAACCCTAACCCTAGCCCGAACCCTAACCCTAACCCTTCCCCGAAGCCTGACCCTCACCGGTCCCTTAATCCTAAGCCGTACGCTAACACTAGCGCGCGCCCTCACACGCACGCTCCCCCTAAAGCGTTGCCGTACCCTCACCTGGACCCTAAACCGTCCCCGTCCCCTAACCCTAACCCTAGCCCGAACCCTAACCCTAACCCTTTCCCGAAGCCTGACCCTCACCCGTCCCCTAATCCTAACCCATACCCTAACACTAACCCGCGCCCTCACACGCACGCTCCCCCTAAAGCGTTGCCGTACCCTCACCTGGACCCTAAACCGTCCCCGTCCCCTAACCCTAACCCTAGCCCGAACCCTAACCCTAACACTTCCCCGAAGCCTGACCCTCACCCGTCCCTTAATCCTAAGCCGTACGCTAACACTATCGCGCGCCCTCACACGCACGCTCTCCCTAAAGCATTGCCGTACCCTCACCTGGACCCTAAACCGTCCCCGTCCCCTAACCCTAACCCTAGCCCGAACCCTAACCCTAACCCTTCCCCGAAGCCTGACCCTCACCCGTCCCCTAATCCTAACCCGTACGCTAACACTAACCAGCGACCTCACACGCACGCTCCCCCTAAAGCGTTGCCGTACCCTCACCTGGACCCTAAACCGTCCCCATCCCCTAACCCTAACCGTAGCCCGAACCCTAACCCTAACCCTTCTCCGAAGCCTGAACCTCACCCGTCCCCTAATCCTAACCCATACCCTAACACTAACCCGCGCCCTCACACGCACGCTCCCCCTAAAGCGTTGCCGTACCCTCACCTGGACCCTAAACCGTCCCCGTCCCCTAAACCTAACCCTAGCCCGAACCCTAACCCTAACCCTTCCCCGAAGCCTGACCCTCACCCGTCCCCTAATCCTAACCCATACCCTAACACTAACCCGCGCCCTCACACGCACGCTCCCCCTAAAGCGTTGCCGTATCCTCACCTGGACCCTAAACCGTCCCCGTCCCCTAACCCTAACCCTAGCCCGAACCCTAACCCTGACCCTTCCCCGAAGCGTGACCCTCACCCGTCCCCTAATCCTAACCCGTACGCTAACACTAACCCGCGCCCTCACACGCACGCTCCCCCTAAAGCGTTGCCGTACCCTCACCTGGACCCTAAACCGTCCCCGTCCCCTAACACTAACCCTAGCCCGAACCCTAACCCTAACCGTTCCCCGAAGCCTGACCCTCACCCGTCCCCTAATCCTAACCCGTACCCTAACACTAACCCGCGCCCTCACACGCACGCTCCCCCTAAAGCGTTGCCATACCCTCACCTGGACCCTAAACCGTCCCCGTCCCCTAACCCTAACCCTAGCCCGAACCCTAACCCTAACCCTTCCCCGAAGCCTGACCCTCACCCGTCCCCTAAACCTAACACGTACGCAAACACTAACCCGCGCCCTCACACGCACGCTCCCCCTAAAGCGTTGCCGTACCCTCACCTGGACCCTAAACCGTCCCCGTCCCCTAACCCTAACCCTAGCCCGAACCCTAACCCTAACCCTTCCCCGAAGCCTGACCCTCACCCGTCCCCTAATCCTAACCCGTACGCTAACACTAACCCGCGCCCTCACACGCACGCTCCCCCTAAAGCGTTGCCGTACCCTCACCTGGACCCTAAACCGTCCCCGTCCCCTAACCCTAAACCAAGCCCTAACCCTAACCCTAACCCTTCCCCGAAGCCTGACCCTCACCCGTCCCCTAATCCTAACCCGTACCCTAACACTAACCCGCGCCCTCACACGCACGCTCCCCCTAAAGTGTTGCCGTACCCTCACCTGGACCCTAAACCGTCCCCGTCCCCTAACCCTAACCCTAGCCAGAACCCTAACCCTGACCCTTCCCCGAAGCGTGACCCTCACCCGTCCCCTAATCCTAACCCGTACGCTAACACTAACCCGCGCCCTCACACGCACGCTCCCCCTAAAGCGTTGCCGTACCCTCACCTGGACCCTAAACCGTCCCCGTCCCCTAACACTAACCCTAGCCCGAACCCTAACCCTAACCCTTCTCCGAAGCATGACCCTCACCCGTCCCCTAATCCTAACCCATACCCTAACACTAACCCGCGCCCTCACACGCACGCTCCCCCTAAAGCGTTGCCATACCCTCACCTGGACCCTAAACCGTCCCCGTCCCCTAACCCTAACCCTAGCCCGAACCCTAACCCTAACCCTTCCCCGAAGCCTGACCCTCACCCGTCCCCTAAACCTAACACGTACGCAAACACTAACCCGCGCCCTCACACGCACGCTCCCCCTAAAGCGTTGCCGTACCCTCACCTGGACCCTAAACCGTCCCCGTCCCCTAACCCTAACCCAAGCCCTAACCCTAACCCTAACCCTTCCCCGAAGCCTGACCCTCACCCGTCCCCTAATCCTAACTCGTACGCTAACACTAACCCGCGCCCTCACACGCACGCTCCCCCTAAAGCGTTGCCGTACCCTCACCTGGACCCTAAACCGTCCCCGTCCCCTAACCCTAACCCTAGCCCGAACCCTAACCCTAACCCTTCCCCGAAGCCTGACCCTCACCCGTCCCCTAATCCTAACCCGTACGCTAACACTAACCCGCGTCCTCACACGCACGCTCCCCCTAAAGCGTTGCAGTACCCTCACCTGGACCCTAAACCGTCCCCGTCCCCTAACCCTAACCCTAGCCCGAACCCTAACCCTAACCCTTCCCCGAAGCCTGACCCTCACCCGTCCCCTAAACCTAACGCGTACGCTAACACTAACCCGCGCCCTCACACGCACGCTCCCCCTAAAGCGTTGCCGTACCCTCACCTGGACCCTAAACCGTCCCCGTCCCCTAACCCTAACCCTAGCCCGAACCCTAACCCTAACCCTTCCCCGAAGCCTGACCCTCACCCGTCCCCTAATCCTAACCCATACCCTAACACTAACCCGCGCCCTCACACGCACGCTCCCCCTAAAGCGTTGCCGTACCCTCACCTGGACCCTAAACCGTCCCCGTCCCCTAACCCTAACCCTAGCCCGAACCCTAACCCTAACCCTTCCCTGAAGCCTGACCCTCACCCGTCCCCTAAACCTAACCCGTACGCTAACACTAACCCGCGCCCTCACACGCACGCTCCCCCTAAAGCGTTGCCGTACCCTCACCTGGACCCTAAACCGTCCCCGTCCCCTAACCCTAACCCTAGCCCGAACCCTAACCCTAACCCTTCCCCGAAGCCTGACCCTCACCCGTCCCCTAATCCTAACCCATACCCTAACACTAACCCGCGCCCTCACACGCACGCTCCCCCTAAAGCGTTGCCGTACCCTCACCTGGACCCTAAAGCGTCCCCGTCCCCTAACCCTAACCCTAGCCCGAACCCTAACCCTAACACTTCCCCGAAGCCTGACCCTCACCCGTCCCTTAATCCTAAGCCGTACGCTAACACTATCGCGCGCCCTCACACGCACGCTCTCCCTAAAGCGTTGCCGTACCCTCACCTGGACCCTAAACCGTCCCCGTCCCCTAACCCTAACCCTAGCCCGAACCCTAACCCTAACACTTCCCCGAAGCCTGACCCTCACCCGTCCCCTAATCCTAACCCGTACGCTAACACTAACCCGCGCCCTCACACGCACGCTCCCCCTAAAGCGTTGCCGTACCCTCACCTGGACCCTAAACCGTCCCCGTCCCCTAACCCTAACCCTAGCCCGAACCCTAACCCTAACCCTTCCCCGAAGCCTGACCCTCACCCGTCCCCTAATCCTAACCCATACCCTAACACTAACCCGCGCCCTCACACGCGCGCTCCCCCTAAAGCGTTGCCGTACCCTCACCTGGACCCTAAACCGTCCCCGTCCCCTAACCATAACCCTAGCCCGAACCGTAACCCTAACCCTTCCCCGAAGCCTGACCCTCACCCGTCCCCTAATCCTAACCCGTACGCTAACACTAACCCGCGCCCTCACACGCACGCTCCCCCTAAAGCATTGCCGTACCCTCACCTGGACCCTAAACCGTCCCCGTCCCCTAACCCTAACCCTAGCCCGAACCCTAACCCTAACCCTTCCCCGAAGCCTGACCCTCACCCGTCCCCTAATCCTAACCCGTACGCTAACACTAACCCGCGCCCTCACACGCACGCTCCCCCTAAAGCGTTGCCGTACCCTCACCTGGACCCTAAACCGTCCCCGTCCCCTAACCCTAACCCTAGCCCGAACCCTAACCCTAACCCTTCCCCGAAGCCTGACCCTCACCCGTCCCCTAATCCTAACCCGTACGCTAACACTAACCTGCGCCCTCACACGCACGCTCCCCCTAAAGCGTTGCCGTACCCTCACCTGGACCCTAAACCGTCCCCGTCCCCTAACCCTAACCCTAGCCCGAACCCTAACCCTAACCCTTTCCCGAAGCCTGACCCTCACCCGTCCCCTAATCCTAACCCATACCCTAACACTAAGCCCGCGCCCTCACACGCACGTTCCCCCTAAAGCGTTGCCGTACCCTCACCTGGACCCTAAACCGTCCCCGTCCCCTAACCCTAACCCTAGCCCGAACCCTAACCCTAACCCTTCCCCGAAGCCTGACCCTCACCCGTCCCTTAATCCTAAGCCGTACGCTAACACTATCGCGCGCCCTCACACGCACGCTCCCCCTAAAGCATTGCCGTACCCTCACCTGGACCCTAAACCGTCCCCGTCCCCTAACCCTAACCCTAGCCCGAACCCTAACCCTAACCCTTCCCCGAAGCCTGACCCTCACCCGTCCCCTAAACCTAACGCGTACGCTAACACTAACCCGCGCCCTCACACGCACGCTCCCCCTAAAGCGTTGCCGTACCCTCACCTGGACCCTAAACCGTCCCCGTCCCCTAACCCTAACCCTAGCCCGAACCCTAACCCTAACCCTTCCCCGAAGCCTGACCCTCACCCGTCCCCTAATCCTAACCCATACCCTAACACTAACCCGCGCCCTCACACGCACGCTCCCCCTAAAGCGTTGCCGTACCCTCACCTGGACCCTAAACCGTCCCCGTCCCCTAACCCTAACCCTAGCCCGAACCCTAACCCTAACCCTTCCCTGAAGCCTGACCCTCACCCGTCCCCTAATCCTAACCCATACCCTAACACTAACCCGCGCCCTCACACGCACGCTCCCCCTAAAGCGTTGCCGTTCCCTCACCTGGACCCTAAACCGTCCCCGTCCCCTAACCCTAACCCTAGCCCGAACCCTAACCCTAACCCTTCCCTGAAGCCTGACCCTCACCCGTCCCCTAAACCTAACCCGTACGCTAACACTAACCCGCGCCCTCACACGCACGCTCCCCCTAAAGCGTTGCCGTACCCTCACCTGGACCCTAAACCGTCCCCGTCCCCTAACCCTAACCCTAGCCCGAACCCTAACCCTAACCCTTCCCCGAAGCCTGACCCTCACCCGTCCCCTAATCCTAACCCATACCCTAACACTAACCCGCGCCCTCACAGGCACGCTCCCCCTAAAGCGTTGCCGTACCCTCACCTGGACCCTAAACCGTCCCCGTCCCCTAACCCTAACCCTAGCCCGAACCCTAACCCTAACACTTCCCCGAAGCCTGACCCTCACCCGTCCCTTAATCCTAAGCCGTACGCTAACACTATCGCGCGCCCTCACACGCACGCTCTCCCTAAAGCGTTGCCGTACCCTCACCTGGACCCTAAACCGTCCCCGTCCCCTAACCCTAACCCTAGCCCGAACCCTAACCCTAACACTTCCCCGAAGCCTGACCCTCACCCGTCCCCTAATCCTAACCCGTACGCTAACACTAACACGCGCCCTCACACGCACGCTCCCCCTAAAGCGTTGCCGTACCCTCACCTGGACCCTAAACCGTCCCCGTCCCCTAACCCTAACCCTAGCCCGAACCCTAACCCTAACCCTTCCCCGAAGCCTGACCCTCACCCGTCCCCTAATCCTAACCCATACCCTAACACTAACCCGCGCCCTCACACGCGCGCTCCCCCTAAAGTGTTGCCGTACCCTCACCTGGACCCTAAACCGTCCCCGTCCCCTAACCCTAACCCTAGCCCGAACCCTAACCCTAACCCTTCCCCGAAGCCTGACCCTCACCCGTCCCCTAATCCTAACCCGTACGCTAACACTAACCCGCGCCCTCACACGCACGCTCCCCCTAAAGCGTTGCCGTACCCTCACCTGGACCCTAAACCGTCCCCGTCCCCTAACCCTAACCCTAGCCCGAACCCTAACCCTAACCCTTCCCCGAAGCCTGACCCTCACCTGTCCCCTAATCCTAACCCGTACGCTAACACTAACCCGCGCCCTCACACGCACGCTCCCCCTAAAGCGTTGCCGTACCCTCACCTGGACCCTAAACCGTCCCCGTCCCCTAACCCTAAACCTAGCCCGAACCCTAACACTAACCCTTCCCCGAAGCCTGACCCTCATCCGTCCCGTAATCCTCACCCGTACGCTAACATTAACCCGCGCCCTCACACGCACGCTCCCCCTAAAGCGTTGCCGTACCCTCACCTGGACCCTAAACCGTCCCCGTCCCCTAACCCTAACCCTAGCCCGAACCCTAACCCTAACCCTTCCCCGAAGCCTGACCCTCACCCGTCCCCTAATCCTAACCCGTACGCTAACACTAACCCGCGCCCTCACACGCACGCTCCCCCTAAAGCATTGCCGTACCCTCACCTGGACCCTAAACCGTCCCCGTCCCCTAACCCTAACCCTAGCCCGAACCCTAACCCTAACCCTTCCCCGAAACCTGACCCTCACCCGTCCCCTAATCCTAACCCGTACGCAAACACTAACCACCGCCCTCACACGCACGCTCCCCCTAAAGCATTGCCGTACCCTCACCTGGACCCTAAACCGTCCCCGTCCCCTAACCCTAACCCTAGCCCGAACCCTAACCCTAACCCTTCTCCGAAGCCTGACCCTCACCCGTCCCCTAATCCTAACCCATACCCTAACACTAACCCGCGCCCTCACACGCACGCTCCCCCTAAAGCGTTGCCGTACCCTCACCTGGACCCTAAACCGTCCCCGTCCCCTAACCCTAACCCTAGCCCGAACCCTAACCCTAACCCTTCCCCGAAGCCTGACCCTCACCCGTCCCCTAATCCTAACCCATACCCTAACACTAACCCGCGCCCTCACACGCACGCTCCCCCTAAAGCGTTGCCGTACCCTCACCTGGACCCTAAACCGTCCCCGTCCCCTAACCCTAACCCTAGCCCGAACCCTAACCCTAACCCTTCCCCGAAGCGTGACCCTCACCCGTCCCCTAATCCTAACCCGTACGCTAACACTAACCCGCGCCCTCACATGCACGCTCCCCCTAAAGCGTTGCCGTACCCTCACCTGGACCCTAAACCGTCCCCGTCCCCTAACCCTAACCCTAGCCCGAACCCTAACCCTAACCCTTCCCCGAAGCCTGACCCTCACCCGTCCCCTAATCCTAACCCATACCCTAACACTAACCCGCGCCCTCACACGCACGCTCCCCCTAAAGCGTTGCCGTACCCTCACCTGGACCCTAAACCGTCCCCGTTCCCTAACCCTAACCCTAGCCCGAACCCTAACCCTAACACTTCCCCGAAGCCTGACCCTCACCCGTCCCCTAATCCTAACCCGTACGCTAACACTAACCCGCGCCCTCACACGCACGCTCCCCCTAAAGCGTTGCCGTACCCTCACCTGGACCCTAAACCGTCCCCGTCCCCTAACCCTAACCCAAGCCCTAACCCTAACCCTAACCCTTCCCCGAAGCCTGACCCTCACCCGTCCCCTAATCCTAATCCGTACGCTAACACTAACCCGCGCCCTCACACGCACGCTCCCCCTAAAGCGTTGCCGTACCCTCACCTGGACCCTAAACCGTCCCCGTCCCCTAACCCTAACCCTAGCCCGAACCCTAACCCTAACCCTTCTCCGAAGCCTGACCCTCACCCGTCCCCTAATCCTAAACCGTACGCTAACACTAACCCGCGTCCTCACACGCACGCTCCCCCTAAAGCTTTGCAGTACCCTCACCTGGACCCTAAACCGTCCCCGTCCCCTAACCCTAACCCTAGCCCGAACCCTAACCCTAACCCTTCCCCGAAGCCTGACCCTCACCCGTCCCCTAAACCTAACCCGTACGCTAACACTAACCCGCGCCCTCACACGCACGCTCCCCCTAAAGCGTTGCCGTACCCTCACCTGGACCCTAAACCGTCCCCGTCCCCTAACCCTAACCCTAGCCCGAACCCTAACCCTAACCCTTCCCCGAAGCCTGACCCTCACCCGTCCCCTAATCCTAACCCATACCCTAACACTAACCCGCGCCCTCACACGCACGCTCCCCCTAAAGCGTTGCCGTACCCTCACCTGGACCCTAAACCGTCCCCGTCCCCTAACCCTAACCCTAGCCCGAACCCTAACCCTAACCCTTCCCCGAAGCCTGACCCTCACCAGTCCCCAAATCCTAACCCGTACGCTAACACTAACCCGCGCCCTCACACGCACGCTCCCCCTAAAGCGTTGCCGTACCCTCACCTGGACCCTAAACCGTCCCCGTCCCCTAACCCTAACCCTAGCCCGAACCCTAACCCTAACCCTTCCCCGAAGCCTGACCCTCACCCGTCCCCTAATCCTAACCCGTACGCTAACACTAACCCGCGCCCTCACACGCACGCTCCCCCTAAAGCGTTGCCGTACCCTCACCTGGACCCTAAACCGTCCTCGTCCCCTAACCCTAACCCTAGCCCGAACCCTAACCCTAACCCTTCCCCGAAGCCTGACCCTCACCCGTCCCCTAATCCTAACGCGTACGCTAACACTAACCCGCGCCCTCACACGCACGCTCCCCCTAAAGCGTTGCCGTACCCTCACCTGGACCCTAAACCGTCCCCGTCCCCTAACCCTAACCCTAGCCCAAACCGTAACCCTAACCCTTCCCCGAAGCCTGACACTCACCCGTCCCCTAATCCTAACCCGTACGCTAACGCTAACCCGCGCCCTCACACGCACGCTCCCCCTAAAGCGTTGCCGTACCCTCACCTGGACCCTAAACCATCCCCGTACCCTAACCCTAACCCTAGCCCGAACCCTAACCCTAACCCTTCCCTGAAGCCGGACCCTCACCCGTCCCGTAATCCTAACCCGTACGCTAACACTAACCCGCGCCCTCACACGCACGCTCCCCCTAAAGCGTTGCCGTACCCTCACCTGGACCCTAAACCGTCCCCGTCCCCTAACCCTAAACCTAGCCCGAACCCTAACACTAACCCTTCCCCGAAGCCTGACCCTCATCCGTCCCGTAATCCTCACCCGTACGCTAACATTAACCCGCGCCCTCACACGCACGCTCTCCCTAAAGCGTTGCCGTACCCTCACCTGGACCCTAAACCGTCCCCGTCCCCGAATCCTAACCCTAGCCCGAACCCTAACCCTAACACTTCCCCGAAGCCTGACCCTCACCCGTCCCCTAATCCTAAACCATACGCTAACACTAACCCACGCCCTCACACGCACGCTCCCCCTAAAGCGTTGCCGTACCCTCACCTGGACCCTAAACCGTCCCCGTCCCCTAACCATAACCCTAGCCCGAACCGTAACCCTAACCCTTCCCCGAAGCCTGACCCTCACCCGTCCCCTAATCCTAACCCGTACGCTAACACTAACCCGCGCCCTCACACGCACGCTCCCCCTAAAGCGTTGCCGTACCCTCACCTGGACCCTAAACCGTCCCCGTCCCCTAACCCTAACCCTAGCCCGAACCCTAACCATAACCCTTCCCCGAAGCCTGACCCTCACCCGTCCCCTAATCCTAACCCGTACGCTAACACTAACCCGCGCCCTCACACGCACGCTCCCCCTAAAGCGTTGCCGTACCCTCACCTGGACCCTATACCGTCCCCGTCCCCTATCCCTAACCCTAGCCCGAACCCTAACCCTAACCCTTCCCCGAAGCCTGACCCTCACCCGTCCCCTAATCCTAACCCGTACGCTAACACTAACCCGCGCCCTCACACGCACGCTCCCCCTAAAGCGTTGCCGTACCCTCACCTGGACCCTAAACCGTCCCCGTCCCCTAACCCTAACCCTAGCCCGAACCCTAACCCTAACCCTTTCCCGAAGCCTGACCCTCACCCGTCCCCTAATCCTAACCCATACCCTAACACTAACCCGCGCCCTCACACGCACGCTCCCCCTAAAGCGTTGCCGTACCCTCACCTGGACCCTAAACCGTCCCCGTCCCCTAACCCTAACCCTAGCCCGAACCCTAACCCTAACCCTTCCCCGAAGCCTGACCCTCACCCGTCCCTTAATCCTAAGCCGTACGCTAACACTATCGCGCGCCCTCACACGCACGCTCCCCCTAAAGCATTGCCGTACCCTCACCTGGACCCTAAACCGTCCCCGTCCCCTAACCCTAACCCTAGCCCGAACCCTAACCCTAACCCTTCCCCGAAGCCTGACCCTCACCCGTCCCCTAATCCTAAACCATACCCTAACACTAACCCGCGCCCTCACACGCACGCTCCCCCTAAAGCGTTGCCGTACCCTCACCTGGACCCTAAACCGTCCCCGTCCCCTAACCCTAACCCTAGCCCGAACCCTAACCCTAACCCTTCCCCGAAGCCTGACCCTCACCCGTCCCCTAATCCTAACCCATACCCTAACACTAACCCGCGCCCTCACACGCACGCTCCCCCTAAAGCGTTGCCGTACCCTCACCTGGACCCTAAACCGTCCCCGTCCCCTAACCCTAACCCTAGCCCGAACCCTAACCCTAACCCTTCCCCGAAGCCTGACCCTCACCCGTCCCCTAATCCTAACCCGTACGCTAACACTAACCCGCGCCCTCACACGCACGCTCCCCCTAAAGCGTTGCCGTACCCTCACCTGGACCCTATACCGTCCCCGTCCCCTATCCCTAACCCTAGCCCGAACCCTAACCCTAACCCTTCCCCGAAGCCTGACCCTCACCCGTCCCCTAATCCTAACCCGTACGCTAACACTAACCCGCGCCCTCACACGCACGCTCCCCCTAAAGCGTTGCCGTACCCTCACCTGGACCCTAAACCGTCCCCGTCCCCTAACCCTAACCCTAGCCCGAACCCTAACCCTAACCCTTTCCCGAAGCCTGACCCTCACCCGTCCCCTAATCCTAACCCATACCCTAACACTAACCCGCGCCCTCACACGCACGCTCCCCCTAAAGCGTTGCCGTACCCTCACCTGGACCCTAAACCGTCCCCGTCCCCTAACCCTAACCCTAGCCCGAACCCTAACCCTAACCCTTCCCCGAAGCCTGACCCTCACCCGTCCCTTAATCCTAAGCCGTACGCTAACACTATCGCGCGCCCTCACACGCACGCTCCCCCTAAAGCATTGCCGTACCCTCACCTGGACCCTAAACCGTCCCCGTCCCCTAACCCTAACCCTAGCCCGAACCCTAACCCTAACCCTTCCCCGAAGCCTGACCCTCACCCGTCCCCTAATCCTAACCCATACCCTAACACTAACCCGCGCCCTCACACGCACGCTCCCCCTAAAGCGTTGCCGTACCCTCACCTGGACCCTAAACCGTCCCCGTCCCCTAACCCTAACCCTAGCCCGAACCCTAACCCTAACCCTTCCCCGAAGCCTGACCCTCACCCGTCCCCTAATCCTAACCTGTACGCTAACACTAACCCGCGCCCTCACAAGCACGCTCCCCCTAAAGCGTTGCCGTACCCTCACCTGGACCCTAAACCGTCCTCGTCCCCTAACCCTAACCCTAGCCCGAACCCTAACCCTAACCCTTCCCCGAAGCCTGACCCTCACCCGTCCCCTAATCCTAACGCGTACGCTAACACTAACCCGCGCCCTCACACGCACACTCCCCCTAAAGCGTTGCCGTACCCTCACCTGGACCCTCAACCGTCCCCGTCCCCTAACCCTAACCCTAGCCCGAACCCTAACCCTAACCCTTCCCCGAAGCCTGACCCTCACCCGTCCCCTAATCCTAACCCGTACGCTAACA
Source organism: Stenella coeruleoalba (assembly GCF_951394435.1). Lineage (NCBI taxonomy): Eukaryota > Metazoa > Chordata > Mammalia > Artiodactyla > Delphinidae > Stenella > Stenella coeruleoalba. The sequence goes on from NW_027646224.1 coordinate 172,456, forward strand.
CTAACCCGCGCCCTCACACGCACACTCCCCCTAAAGCGTTGCCGTACCCTCACCTGGACCCTAAACCATCCCCGTCCCCTAACCCTAACCCTAGACCGAACCCTAACCCTAACCCTTCCCCGAAGCCGGACCCTCACCCGTCCCGTATTCCTAACCCGTACGCTAACACTAACCCGCGCCCTCACACGCACGCTCCCCCTAAAGCGTTGCCGTACCCTCACCTGGACCCTAAACCGTCCCCGTCCCCTAACCCTAAACCTAGCCCGAACCCTAACACTAACCCTTTCCCGAAGCCTGACCCTCACCCGTCCCGTAATCCTCACCCGTACGCTAACATTAACCCGCGCCCTCACACGCACGCTCCCCCTAAAGCGTTGCCGTACCCTCACCTGGACCCGAAACCGTCCCCGTCCCGGAACCCTAACCCTAGCCCGAACCCTAACCCTAACCCTTCCCCGAAGCCTGACCCTCACCCGTCCCCTAATCCTAAACCATACGCTAACACTAACCCGCGCCCTCACACGCACGCTCCCTCTAAAGCGTTGCCGTACCCTCACCTGGACCCTAAACCGTCCCCGTCCCCTAACCATAACCCTAGCCCGAACCGTAACCATAACCCTTCCCCGAAGCCTGACCCTCACCCGTTCCCTAATCCTAACCCGTACGCTAACACTAACCCGTGCCCTCACACGCACGCTCCCCCTAAAGCGTTGCCGTACCCTCACCTGGACCCTAAACCGTCCCCGTCCCCTAACCCTAACCCTAGCCCGAACCCTAACCCTAACCCTTCCCCGAAGCCTGACCCTCACCCGTCCCCTAATCCTAACCCGTACGCTAACACTAACCCGCGCCCTCACACGCACGCTCCCCATAAAGCGTTGCTGTACCCTCAACTGGACCCTAAACCGTCCCCGTCCCCTAACCCTAACCCTAGCCCGAACCCTAACCCTAACCCTTTCCCGAAGCCTGACCCTCACCCGTCACCTAATCGTAACCTGTACGCTAACACTAACCCGCGCCCTCACACGCACGCTCCCCCTAAAGCGTTGCCGTACCCTCACCTGGACCCTAAACCGTCCCCGTCCCCTAACCCTAACCCTAGCCCGAACCCTAACCCTGACCCTTCCCCGAAGCCTGACCCTCACCCGTCCCCTAATCCTAACCCGTACGCTAACACTAACCAGCCCCCTCACACGCACGCTCCCCCTAAAGCGTTGCCGTACCCTCACCTGGACCCTAAACCGTCCCCATCCCCTAACCCTAACCCTAGCCCGAACCCTAACCCTAACCCTTCCCCGAAGCCTGACCCTCACCCGTCCCCTAATCCTAACCCATACCCTAACACTAACCCGCGCCCTCACACGCACGCTCCCCCTAAAGCGTTGCCGTACCCTCACCTGGACCCTAAACCGTCCCAGTCCCCTAACCCTAACCCTAGCCCGAACCCTAACCCTAACCCTTCCCCGAAGCCTGACCCTCACCCGTCCCCTAATCCTACCCCATACCCTAACACTAACCCGCGCCCTCACACGCACGCTCCCCCTAAAGCGTTGCCGTACCCTCACCTGGACCCTAAACCGTCCCCGTCCCCTAACCCTAACCCTAGCCCGAACCCTAACCCTAACCCTTCCCTGACGCGTGACCCTCACCCGTCCCCTAATCCTAACCCGTACGCTAACACTAACCCGCGCCCTCACACGCACGCTCCCCCTAAAGCGTTGCCGTACCCTCACCTGGACCCTAAACCGTCCCCGTCCCCTAACCCTAACCCTAGCCCGAACCCTAACCCTAACCCTTCCCCGAAGCCTGACACTCACCCGTCCCCTAATCCTAACCCATACCCTAACACTAACCCGCGCCCTCACACGCACGCTCCCCCTAAAGCGTTGCCGTACCCTCACCTGGACCCTAAACCGTCCCCGTCCCCTAACCCTAACCCTAGCCCGAACCCTAACCCTAACCCTTCCCCTAAGCGTGACCCTCACCCGTTCCCTAATCCTAACCTGTACGCTAACACTAACCCGCGCCCTCACACGCACGCTCCCCCTAAAGCGTTGCCGTACCCTCACCTGGACCCTAAACCGTCCCCGTCCCCTAACCCTAACCCTAGCCCGAACCCTAACCCTAACCCTTCCCCGAAGCCTGACCCTCACCCGTCCCGTAATCCTAACCCGTACGCTAACACTAACCCGCGCCCTCACACGCACGCTCCCCCTAAAGCGTTGCCGTACCCTCACCTGGACCCTAAACCGTCCCCGGCCCCTAACCCTAACCCTAGCCCGAACCCTAACCCTAACCCTTCCCCGAAGCCTGACCCTCACCCGTCCCCTAATCCTAACCCGTACGCTAACACTAACCCGCGCCCTCACACGCACGCTCCCCCTAAAGCGTTGCCGTACCCTCACCTGGACCCTAAACCGTCCCCGTCCCCTAACCCTAACCCTAGCCCGAACCCTAACCCTAACCCTTCCCAGAAGCCTGACCCTCACCCGTCCCCTAATCCTAACCCGTACGCTAACACTAACCCGCGCCCTCACACGCACGCTCCCCCTAAAGCGTTGTCGTACCCTCACCTGGACCCTAAACCGTCCCCGTCCCCTAACCCTAACCCTAGCCCGAACCCTAACCCTAACCCTTCCCCGAAGCCTGACCCTCACTCGTCCCCTAATCCTAAGCCGTACGCTAACACTATCGCACGCCCTCACACGCACGCTCCCCATAAAGCGTTGCCGTACCCTCACCTGGACCCTAAAGCGTCCCCGTCCCCTAACCCTAACCCTAGCCCTAACCCTAACCCTAACCCTTCCCCGAAGCCTGACCCTCACCCGTCCCCTAATCCTAACCCGTACGCTAACACTAACCCACGCCCTCACACGCATGCTCCCCCTAAAGCGTTGCCGTACCCTCACCTGGACCCTAAACCGTCCCCGTCCCCTAACCCTAACCCTAGCCCGAACCCTAACCCTAACCCTTCCCCGAAGCCTGACACTCACCCATCCCCTAATCCTAACCCATACCCTAACACTAACCCGCGCCCTCACACGCACGCTCCCCCTAAAGCGTTGCCGTACCCTCACCTGGACCCTAAACCGTCCCCGTCCCCTAACCCTAACCCTAGCCCGAACCCTAACCCTAACCCTTCCCCGAAGCGTGACCCTCACCCGTTCCCTAATCCTAACCTGTACGCTAACACTAACCCGCGCCCTCACACGCACGCTCCCCCTAAAGCGTTGCCGTACCCTCACCTGGACCCTAAACCGTCCCCGTCCCCTAACCCTAACCCTAGCCCGAACCCTAACCCTAACCCTTCCCCGAAGCCTGACCCTCACCCGTCCCGTAATCCTAACCCGTACGCTAACACTAACCCGCGCCCTCACACGCACGCTCCCCCTAAAGCGTTGCCGTACCCTCACCTGGACCCTAAACCGTCCCCGGCCCCTAACCCTAACCCTAGCCCGAACCCTAACCGTAACCCTTCCCCGAAGCCTGACCCTCACCCGTCCCCTAATCCTAACCCGTACGCTAACACTAACCCGCGCCCTCACACGCACGCTCCCCCTAAAGCGTTGCCGTACCCTCACCTGGACCCTAAACCGTCCCCGTCCCCTAACCCTAACCCTAGCCCGAACCCTAACCCTAACCCTTCCCAGAAGCCTGACCCTCACCCGTCCCCTAATCCTAACCCGTACGCTAACACTAACCCGCGCCCTCACACGCACGCTCCCCCTAAAGCGTTGCCGTACCCTCACCTGGACCCTAAACCGTCCCCGTCCCCTAACCCTAACCCTAGCCCGAACCCTAACCCTAACCCTTCCCCGAAGCCTGACCCTCACTCGTCCCCTAATCCTAAGCCGTACGCTAACACTATCGCACGCCCTCACACGCACGCTCCCCATAAAGCGTTGCCGTACCCTCACCTGGACCCTAAAGCGTCCCCGTCCCCTAACCCTAACCCTAGCCCTAACCCTAACCCTAACCCTTCCCCGAAGCCTGACCCTCACCCGTCCCCTAATCCTAACCCGTACGCTAACACTAACCCGCGCCCTCACAGGCACGCTCCAGCTAAAGCGTTGCCGTACCCTCACCTGGACCCTAAACCGTCCCCGTCCCCTAACCCTAACCCTAGCCCGAACCCTAACCCTAACCCTTCCCCGAAGCCTGACCCTCAGCCGTCCCCTAATCCTAAGCCGTACTCTACCACTAACTCGCGCCCTCACACGCATGCTCCCCCTAAAGCGTTGCCATACTCTCACCTGGACCCTAAACCGTCCCCGTCCCCTAACCCTAACCCTAGCCCGAAACCTAACCCTAACCCTTCCCCGAAGCCTGACCCTCACCCGTCCCCTAATCCTAACCCGTACGCTGACACTAACCCGCGCCCTCACACGCACGCTCCCCCTAAAGCGTTGCCGTACCCTCACCTGGACCCTAAACCGTCCCCGTCCCCTAACCCTAACCCTAGCCCGAACCCTAACCCTAACACTTCCCCGAAGCCTGACCCTCACCCGTCCCCTAATCCTAACCCGTACGCTGACACTAACCCGCGCCCTCACACGCACGCTCCCCCTAAAGCGTTGCCGTACCCTCACCTGAACCCTAAACCGTCCCCGTCCCCTAACCCTAACCCTAGCCCGAACCCTAACCCTAACCCTTCCCCGAAGCCTGACCCTCACCCGTCCCCTAATCCTAACCCGTACGCTAACACTAACCCGCGCCCTCACACGCACGCTCCCCCTAAAGCGTTGCCGTACCCTCACCTGGACCCTAAACCGTCCCCGTCCCCTAACCCTAACCCTAGCCCGAACCCTAACCCTAACCCTTCCCAGAAGCCTGACCCTCACCCGTCCCCTAATCCTAACCCATACCTTAACACTAACCCGCGCCCTCACACGCACGCTCCCCCTAAAGCGTTGCCGTACCCTCACCTGGACCCTAAACCGTCCCCGTCCCCTAACCCTAACCCTAGCCCGAACCCTAACCCTAACCCTTCCCCGAAGCCTGACCCTCACTCGTCCCCTAATCCTAAGCCGTACGCTAACACTATCGCACGCCCTCACACGCACGCTCCCCATAAAGCGTTGCCGTACCCTCACCTGGACCCTAAAGCGTCCCCGTCCCCTAACCCTAACCCTAGCCCTAACCCTAACCCTAACCCTTCCCCGAAGCCTGACCCTCACCCGTCCCCTAATCCTAACCCGTACGCTAACACTAACCCACGCCCTCACACGCACGCTCCCCCTAAAGCGTTGCCGTACCCTCACCTGGACCCTAAACCGTCCCCGTCCCCTAACCCTAACCCTAGCCCGAACCCTAACCCTAACCCTTCCCCGAAGCCTGACACTCACCCATCCCCTAATCCTAACCCATACCCTAACACTAACCCGCGCCCTCACACGCACGCTCCCCCTAAAGCGTTGCCGTACCCTCACCTGGACCCTAAACCGTCCCCGTCCCCTAACCCTAACCCTAGCCCGAACCCTAACCCTAACCCTTCCCCGAAGCGTGACCCTCACCCGTTCCCTAATCCTAACCTGTACGCTAACACTAACCCGCGCCCTCACACGCACGCTCCCCCTAAAGCGTTGCCGTACCCTCACCTGGACCCTAAACCGTCCCCGTCCCCTAACCCTAACCCTAGCCCGAACCCTAACCCTAACCCTTCCCCGAAGCCTGACCCTCACCCGTCCCGTAATCCTAACCCGTACGCTAACACTAACCCGCGCCCTCACACGCACGCTCCCCCTAAAGCGTTGCCGTACCCTCACCTGGACCCTAAACCGTCCCCGGCCCCTAACCCTAACCCTAGCCCGAACCCTAACCGTAACCCTTCCCCGAAGCCTGACCCTCACCCGTCCCCTAATCCTAACCCGTACGCTAACACTAACCTGCGCCCTCACACGCACGCTCCCCCTAAAGCGTTGCCGTACCCTCACCTGAACCCTAAACCGTCCCCGTCCCCTAACCCTAACCCTAGCCCGAACCCTAACCCTAACCCTTCCCAGAAGCCTGACCCTCACCCGTCCCCTAATCCTAACCCGTACGCTAACACTAACCCGCGCCCTCACACGCACGCTCCCCCTAAAGCGTTGCCGTACCCTCACCTGGACCCTAAACCGTCCCCGTCCCCTAACCCTAACCCTAGCCCGAACCCTAACCCTAACCCTTCCCCGAAGCCTGACCCTCACTCGTCCCCTAATCCTAAGCCGTACGCTAACACTATCGCACGCCCTCACACGCACGCTCCCCATAAAGCGTTGCCGTACCCTCACCTGGACCCTAAAGCGTCCCCGTCCCCTAACCCTAACCCTAGCCCTAACCCTAACCCTAACCCTTCCCCGAAGCCTGACCCTCACCCGTCCCCTAATCCTAACCCGTACGCTAACACTAACCCGCGCCCTCACAGGCACGCTCCAGCTAAAGCGTTGCCGTACCCTCACCTGGACCCTAAACCGTCCCCGTCCCCTAACCCTAACCCTAGCCCGAACCCTAACCCTAACCCTTCCCCGAAGCCTGACCCTCAGCCGTCCCCTAATCCTAAGCCGTACTCTACCACTAACTCGCGCCCTCACACGCATGCTCCCCCTAAAGCGTTGCCATACCCTCACCTGGACCCTAAACCGTCCCCGTCCCCTAACCCTAACCCTAGCCCGAAACCTAACCCTAACCCTTCCCCGAAGCCTGACCCTCACCCGTCCCCTAATCCTAACCCGTACGCTGACACTAACCCGCGCCCTCACACGCACGCTCCCCCTAAAGCGTTGCCGTACCCTCACCTGGACCCTAAACCGTCCCCGTCCCCTATCCCTAACCCTAGCCCGAACCCTAACCCTAACACTTCCCCGAAGCCTGACCCTCACCCGTCCCCTAATCCTAACCCGTACGCTGACACTAACCCGCGCCCTCACACGCACGCTCCCCCTAAAGCGTTGCCGTACCCTCACCTGAACCCTAAACCGTCCCCGTTCCCTAACCCTAACCCTAGCCCGAACCCTAACCCTAACCCTTCCCCGAAGCCTGACCCTCACCCGTCCCCTAATCCTAACCCGTACGCTAACACTAACCCGCGCCCTCACACGCACGCTCCCCCTAAAGCGTTGCCGTACCCTCACCTGGACCCTAAACCGTCCCCGTCCCCTAACCCTAACCCTAGCCCGAACCCTAACCCTAACCCTTCCCAGAAGCCTGACCCTCACCCGTCCCCTAATCCTAACCCATACCTTAACACTAACCCGCGCCCTCACACGCACGCTCCCCCTAAAGCGTTGCCGTACCCTCACCTGGACCCTAAACCGTCCCCGTCCCCTAACCCTAACCCTAGCCCGAACCCTAACCCTAACCATTCCCCGAAGCCTGACCCTCACTCGTCCCCTAATGCTAACCCGTACGCTAACACTAACCCGCGCCCTCACACGCACGCTCCCCCTAAAGCGTTGCCGTACCCTCACCTGGACCCTAAACCGTCCCCGTCCCCTAACCCTAACCCTAGCCCGAACCCTAACCCTAACCCTTCCCCGAAGCCTGACCCTCAGCCGTCCCCTAATCCTAAGCCGTACGCTAACACTAACGCGCGCCCTCACACGCACGCTCCCCCTAAAGCGTTGCCATACCCTCACCTGGACCCTAAACCGTCCCCGTCCCCTAACCCTAACCCTAGCCCGAAACCTAACCCTAACCCTTCCCCGAAGCCTGACCCTCACCCGTCCCCTAATCCTAACCCGTACGCTGACACTAACCCGCGCCCTCACACGCACGCTCCCCCTAAAGCGTTGCCGTACCCTCACCTGGACCCTAAACCGTCCCCGTCCACTAACCCTAACCCTAGCCCGAACCCTAACACTAACACTTCGCCGAAGCCTGACCCTCACCCGTCCCCTAATCCTAACCCGTACGCTAACACTACCCCGCGCCCTAACACGCACGCTCCCCCTAAAGCGTTGCCGTACCCTCACCTGGACCCTAAACCGTCATCGTCCCCTAACCCTAACCCTAGCCCGAACCCTAACCCTAACACTTCCCCGAAGCCTGACCCTCACCCGTCCCCTAATCCTAACCCGTACCCTAACACTAACCCGCGCCCTCACACGCACGCTCCCCCTAAAGCATTGCCGTACCCTCACCTGGACCCTAAACCGTCCCCGTCCCCTAACCCTAACCCTAGCCCGAACCCTAACCCTAACCCTTCCCCGAAGCCTGACCCTCACCCGTCCCTTAATCCTAAGCCGTACGCTAACACTAACGCGCGCCCTCACACGCACGCTCCCCCTAAAGCGTTGCCATACCCTCACCTGGACCCTAAACCGTCCCCGTCCCCTAACCCTAACCCTAGCCCGAACCCTAACCCTAACCCTTCCCCGAAGCCTGACCCTCACCCGTCCCCTAATCCTAACCCGTACGCTAACACTAACCCGCGCCCTCACACGCACGCTCCCCCTAAAGCGTTGCCATACCCTCACCTGGACCCTAAACCGTCCCCGTCCCCTAACCCTAACCCTACCCGAACCCTAACCCTAACCCTTCCCCGAAGCCTGACCCTCACCCGTCCCCTAATCCTAACCCGTACGCTAACACTACCCCGCGCCCTCACACGCACGCTCCCCCTAAAGCGTTGCCGTACCCTCACCTGGACCCTAAACCGTCCCCATCCCCTAACCCTAGCCCTAGCCCGAACCCTAACCCTAACCCTTCCCCGAAGCCTGACCCTCACCCGTCCCCTAATCCTAATCCATATGCTAACACTAACCCGCGCCCTCACACGCACGCTCCCCCTAAAGCGTTGCCATACCCTCACCTGGACCCTAAACCGTCCCCGTCCCCTAACCATAACCCTAGCCCGAACCCTAACCCTAACCCGTCCCCGAACCCTGACCCTCACCCGTCCCCTAATCCTAACCCGTACGCTAACACTAACCCGCGCCCTCACACGCACGCTCCCCCTAAAGCGTTGCCGTACCCTCACCTGGACCCTAAACCGTCCCCGTCCCCTAACCCTAACCCTAGCCCGAACCCTAACCCTAACCCTTCCCCGAAGCCTGACCCTCACCCGTCCCCTAATCCTAACCCGTACGCTAACACTAACCCGCGCCCTCACACGCACGCTCCCCCTAAAGCGTTGCCGTACCCTCACCTGGACCCTAAACCGTCCCCGTCCCCTAACGCTAACCCTAGCCCGAACCCTAACCCTAACCCTTCCCCGAAGCCTGACCCTCACCCGTCCCCTAATCCTAACCCATAACCTAACACTAACCCGCGCCCTCACATGCACGCTCCCCCTAAAGCGTTGCCGTACCCTCACCTGGACCCTAAACCGTCCCCGTCCCCTAACCCTAACCCTAGCCCGAACCCTAACCCTAACCCTTCCCCGAAGCCTGACCCTCACCCGTCCCGTAATCCTCACCCGTACGCTAACACTAACCCGCGCCCTCACACGCACGCTCCCCCTAAAGTGTTGCCGTACCCTCACCTGGACCCGAAACCGTCCCCGTCCCCTAACCCTAACCCTATCCCGAACCCTAACCCTAACCCTTCCTCGAAGCCTGACCCTCACCCGTCCCCTAATCCTAACCCATACGCTAACACTAAACCGCGCCCTCACACGCACGCTCCCCCTAAAGCGTTGCCGTACCCTCACCTGGACCCTAAACCGTCCCCGTCCCCTAACCCTAACCCTAGCCCGAACCGTAACCCTAACCCTTCCCCGAAGCCTGACCCTCTCCCGTCCCCTAATCCTAACCCGTACGCTGACACTAACCCGCGCCCTCACACGCACGCTCCCCCTAAAGCGTTGCCGTACCCTCACCTGGACCCTAAACCGTCCCCGTCCCCTAACCCTAACCCTAGCCCGAACCCTAACCCTAACCCTTCCCCGAAGCCTGACCCTCACCCGTCCCCTAATCCTAACCCGTACGCTAACACTAACCCGCGCCCTCACACGCACGCTCCCCCTAAAGCGTTGCCGTACCCTCACCTGGACCCTAAACCGTCCCCGTCCCCTAACCCTAACCCTAGCCCGAACCCTAACCCTAACCCTTCCCCGAAGCCTGACCCTCACCCGTCCCCTAATCCTAACCCATACCCTAACACTAACCCGCGCCCTCACACGCACGCTCCCCCTAAAGCGTTGCCGTACCCTCACCTGGACCCTAAACCGTCCCCGTCACCTAACCCTAACCCTAGCCCGAACCCTAACCCTAACCCTTCCCCGAAGCCTGACCCTCACCCGTCCCCTAATCCTAAGCCGTACGCTAACACTATCGCGCGCCCTCACACGCACGCTCCCCCTAAAGCGTTGCCGTACCCTCACCTGGACCCTAAACCGTCCCCGTCCCCTAACCCTAACCCTAGCCCGAACCCTAACCCTAACCCTTCCCCGAAGCCTGACCCTCACCCGTCCCCTAATCCTAACCCGTACGCTAACACTAACCCGCGCCCTCACACGCACGCTCCCCCTAAAGCGTTGCCGTACCCTCACCTGGACCCTAAACCGTCCCCGTCCCCTAACCCTAACCCTAGCCCGAACCCTAACCCTAACCCTTCCCCGAAGCCTGACCCTCACCCGGCCCCTAATCCTAACCCGTACGCTAACACTAACCCGCGCCCTCACACGCACGCTCCCCCTAAAGCGTTGCCGTACCCTCACCTGGACCCGAAACCGTCCCCGTCCCCTAACCCTAACCCTAGCCCGAACCCTAACCCTAACCCTTCCCCGAAGCCTAACCCTCACCCGTCCCCTAATCCTAACCCATACCCTAACACTAACCCGCGCCCTCACACGCACGCTCCCCCTAAAGCGTTGCCGTACCCTCACCTGGACCCTAAACCGTCCCCGTCCCCTAACCCTAACCCTAGCCCGAACCCTAACCCTAACCCTTCCCCGAAGCCTGACCCTCACCCGTCCCCTAATCCTAACCCGTACACTAACACTAACCCGCGCCCTCACACGCACGCTCCCCCTAAAGCGTTGCCGTACCCTCACCTGGACCCTAAACCGTCCCCGTCCCCTAACGCTAACCCTAGCCCGAACCCTAACCCTAACCCTTCCCCGAAGCCTGACCCTCACCCGTCCCCTAATCCTAACCCATAACCTAACACTAACCCGCGCCCTCACACGCACGCTCCCCCTAAAGCGTTGCCGTACCCTCACCTGGACCCTAAACCGTCCCCGTCCCCTAACCCTAACCCTAGCCCGAACCCTAACCCTAACCCTTGCCCGAAGCCTGACCCTCACCCGTCCCTTAATCCTAAGCCGTACGCTAACACTATCGCGCGCCCTCACACGCACGCTCCCCCTAAAGCATTGCCGTACCCTCACCTGAACCCTAAACCGTCCCCGTCCCCTAACCCTAACCCTAGCCCGAACCCTAACCCTAACCCTTCCCCGAAGCCTGACCCTCACCCGTCCCCTAATCCTAACCCGTACACTAACACTAACCCGCGCCCTCACACGCACGCTCCCCCTAAAGCGTTGCCGTACCCTCACCTGGACCCTAAACCGTCCCCGCCCCTTAACCCTAACCCTAGCCCGAACCTTAACCCTAACCCTACCCCGAAGCCTGACCCTCACTCGGTCCCTAATCCTAACCCGTACGCTAACACTAACCCGCGCCCTCACACGCACGCTCCCCCTAAAGCATTGCCGTACCCTCACCTGGACCCTAAACCATCCCCGTCCCCTAACCCTAACCCTAGCCCGAACCCTAATCCTAACCCTTCCCCGAAGCCTGACCCTCACTCGTCCCGTAATCCTAACCAGTACGCTAACACTAACCCGCGCCCTCACACGCACGCTCCCCCTAAAGCGTTGCCGTACCCTCACCTGGACCCTAAACCGTCCCCGTCCCCTAACCCTAACGCTAGCCCGAACCCTAACACTAACCCTGCCCCGAAGCCTGACACTCACCCGTCCCGTAATCCTCACCCGTACGCTAACATTAACCTGCGCCCTCACACGCACGCTCCCCCTAAAGCGTTGCCGTACCCTCACCTGGACCCGAAACCGTCCCCGTCCCCTAACCCTAACCCTAGCCCGAACCCTAACCCTAACCCTTCCCCGAAGCTTGACCCTCACCCGTCACCTAATCCTAAACCATACGCTAACACTAACCCGCGCCCTCACACGCACGCTCCCCCTAAAGCGTTGCCATACCCTCATCTGGACCCTAAACCGTCCCCGTCCCCTAACCATAACCCTAGCCCGAACCGTAACCCTAACCCGTCCCCGAAGCCTGACCCTCAACCGTCCCCTAATCCTAACCCGTATGCTAACACTAACCCGCGCCCTCACACGCACGCTCCCCCTAAAGCGTTGCCGTACCCTCACCTGGACCCTAAACCGTCCCCGTCCCCTAACCCTAACCCTAGCCCGAACCCTAACCCTAACACTTCCCCGAAGCCTGACCCTCACCCGTCCCCTAATCCTAACCCGTACGCTAACACTAACCCGCGCCCTCACACGCACGCTCCCCCTAAAGCGTTGCCGTACCCTCACCTGGACCCTAAACTGTCCCCGTCCCCTAACCCTAACCCTAGCCCGAACCCTAACCCTAACCCTTCCCCGAAGCCTGACCCTCACCCGTCCCCTAATCCTAACCCGTACGCTAACACTAACCCGCGCCCTCACACGCACGCTCCCACTAAAGTGTTGCCGTACTCTCACCTGGACCCTAAACCGTCCCCGTCCCCTAACCCTAACCCTAGCCCGAACCCTAACCCTAACCCTTCCCCGAAGCCTGACCCTCACCCGTCCCCTAATCCTAACCCGTACGCTAACACTAACCCGTGCGCTCACACGCACGCTCCCCCTAAAGCGTTGCCGTACCCTCACCTGGACCCTAAACCGTCCCCGTCCCCTAACCCTAACCCTAGCCCGAACCCTAACCCTAACCCTTCCCCGAAGCCTGACCCTCACCCGTCCCCTAATCCTAACCCGTACGCTAACACTACCCCGCGCCCTCACACGCACGCTCCCCCTAAAGCGTTGCCGTACCCTCACCTGGACCCTAAACCGTCCCCGTCCCCTAACCCTAACCCTAGCCCGAACCCTAACCCTAACACTTCCCCGAAGCCTGACCCTCACCCGTCCCCTAATCCTAACCCGTACGCTAACACTAACCCGCGCCCTCACACACACGCTCCCCCTAATGCATTGCCATACCCTCACCTGGACCCTAAACCGTCCCCGTCCCCTAACCCTAACCCTAGCCCGAACCCTAACCCTAACCCTTCCCCGAAGCCTGACCCTCACCCGTCCCCTAATCCTAACCCGTACGCTAACACTAACCCGTGCCCTCACACGCACGCTCCCCCTAAAGCGTTGCCGTACCCTCACCTGGACCCTAAACCGTCCCCGTCCCCTAACCCTAACCCTAGCCCGAACCCTAACCCTAACACTTCCCCGAAGCCTGACCCTCACCCGTCCCCTAATCCTAACCCGTACGCTAACACTAACCCGCGCCCTCACACGCACGCTCCCCCTAAAGCGTTGCCGTACCCTCACCTGGACCCTAAACCGTCCCCGTCCCCTAACCCTAACCCTAGCCCGAACCCTAACCCTAACCCTTCCCCGAAGCCTGACCCTCACCCGTCCCCTAATCCTAACCCGTACACTAACACTAACCGGCGCCCTCACACGCACGCTCCCCCTAAAGCGTTGCCGTACCCTCACCTGGACCCTAAACCGTCCCCGTCCCCTAACCCTAACCCTAGCCCGAACCCTAACCCTAACCCTTCCCCGAAGCCTGACCCTCACCCGTCCCCTAATCCTAACCCGTACGCTAACACTAACCCGCGCCCTCACACGCACGCTCCCCCTAAAGCGTTGCCGTACCCTCACCTGGACCCTAAACCGTCCCCGTCCCCTAACCCTAACCCTAGCCCGAACCCTAACCCTAACCCTTCCCCGAAGCCTAACCCTCACCCGTCCCCTAATCCTAACCCGTACGCTAACACTAACCCGCGCCCTCACACGCATGCTCCACCTAAAGCGTTGCCGTACCCTCACCTGGACCCTAAACCGTCCACGTCCCCTAACCCTAACCCTAGCCCAAACCCTAACCCTAACACTTCGCCGAAGCCTGACCCTCACCCATCCACTAATCCTAACCCGTACACTAACACTAACCCGCGCCCTCACACGCACGCTCCCCCTAAAGCGTTGCTGTACCCTCACCTGGACCCTAAACCGTCCCCGCCCCTTAACCCTAACCCTAGCCCGAACCCTAACCCTAAACCTTCCCCGAAGCCTGACCCTCACCCGTCCCCTAATCCTAACCCGTACGCTAACACTACCCCGCGCCCTCACACGCACGCTCCCCCTAAAGCGTTGCCGTACCCTCACCTGGACCCTAAACCGTCCCCGTCACCTAACCCTAACCCTAGCCCGAACCCTAACCCTAACCCTTCCCCGAAGCATGACCCTCAACCGTCCCTTAATCCTAACCCGTACCCTAACACTAACCCGCACCCTCACATGCACGCTCCCCCTAAAGCGTTGCCGTACCCTTACCTGGACCCTAAACCGTCCCCGTCCCCATCCCCTAACCCTAACCCTAGCCCGAAACCTAACCGTAACCCTTCCCCGAAGCCTGACCCTCACCCGTCCCCTAATCCTAACCCGTACGCTAACACTAACCCGCGACCTCACACGCACGCTCCCCCTAAAGCGTTGCCGTACCCTCACCTGGACCCTAAACCGTCCCCGTCACCGAACCCTAACCCTAGCCCGAACCCTAACCCTAACCCTTCCCCGAAGCCTGACCCTCACCCGTCCCGTAATCCTAACCCGTACGCTAACACTAACCCACGCCCTCACACGCACACTCCCCCTAAAGCGTTGCCGTACCCTCACCTGGACCCTAAACCGTCCCCGTCCCCTAACCCTAACCCTAGCCCGAACCCTAACCCTAACCCTTCCCCGAAGCCTGACCCTCACCCGTCCCCTAATCCTAACCCGTACGCTAACACTAACCCGCGCCCTCACACGCACGCTCCCCCTAAAGCGTTGCCGTACCCTCACCTGGACCCTAAACCGTCCCCGTCCCCTAACCCTAACCCTAGCCCGAACCCTAACCCTAACCCTTCCCCGAAGCCTGACCCTCACCCGTCCCCTAATCCTAACCCGTACGCTAACACTAACCTGCGCCCTCACACGCACGCTCCCCCTAAAGCGTTGCCGTACCCTCACCTGGACCCTAAACCGTCCCCGTCCCCTAACCCTAACCCTAGCCCGAACCCTAACCCTAACCCTTCCCCGAAGCCTGACCCTCACCCGTCCCCAATCCTAACCCGTACGCTAACACTAACCCGCGCCCTCACACGCACGCTCCCCGTAAAGCGTTGCCGTACCCTCACCTGGACCCTAAACCGTCCCCATCCCCTAACCCTAACCCTAGCCCGAACCCTAACCCTAACCCTTCCACGAAGCCTGACCCTCACCCGTCCCCTAATCCTAACCCATAACCTAACACTAACCCGCGCCCTCACACGCACGCTCCCCCTAAAGCGTTGCCGTACCCTCACCTGGACCCTAAACCATCCCCGTCCCCTAACCCTAACCCTAGCCCGAACCCTAACCCTAACCCTTCCCCGAAGCCTGACCCTCACCCGTCCCCTAATCCTAACCCGTACGCTAACACTAACCCGCGCCCTCACACGCACGCTCCCCCTAAAGCGTTGCCGTACCCTCACCTGGACCCTAAACCGTCCCCGTCCCCTAACCCTAACCCTAGCCCGAACCCTAACCCTAACACTTCCCCGAAGCCTGACCCTCACCCGTCCCCTAATCCTAACCCGTACGCTAACACTAACCCGCGCCCTCACATGCACGCTCCCCCTAAAGCGTTGCCGTACCCTCACCTGGACCCTAAACCGTCCCCGTCCCCTAACCCTAACCCTAGCCCGAACCCTAACCCTAACCCTTCCCCGAAGCCTGACCCTCACCCGTCCCTTAATCCTAACCCGTACGCTAACACTAACCCGCGCCCTCACACGCACGCTACCCCTAAAGCGTTGCCGTACCCTCACCTGGACCCTAAACCGTCCCCGTCCCCTAACCCTAACCCTAGCCCGAACCCTAACCCTAACCCTTCCCCGAAGCCTAACCCTCACCCGTCCCCTAATCCTAACCCATACCCTAACACTAACCCGCGCCCTCACACGCACGCTCCCCCTAAAGCGTTGCCGTACCCTCACCTGGACCCTAAACCGTCCCCTTCCCCTAACCCTAACCCTAGCCCGAACCCTAACCCTAACCCTTCCCCGAAGCCTGACCCTCACCCGTCCCCTAATCCTAACCCGTACACTAACACTAACCCGCGCCCTCACACGCACGCTCCCCCTAAAGCGTTGCCGTACCCTCACCTGGACCCGAAACCGTCCCCGTCCCCTAACCCTAACCCTAGCCCGAACCCTAACCCTAACCCTTCCCCGAAGCCTGACCCTCACTCGTCCCCTAATCCTAAACCATACGCTAACACTAACCCGCGCCCTCACACGCACGCTCCCCCTAAAGCGTTGCCATACCCTCACCTGGACCCTAAACCGTCCCCGTCCCCTAACCATAACCCTAGCCCGAACCGTAACCCTAACCCGTCCCCGAACCCTGACCCTCACCCGTCCCCTAATCCTAACCCGTACGCTAACACTAACCCGCGCCCTCACACGCACGCTCCCCCTAAAGCGTTGCCGTACCCTCACCTGGACCCTAAACCGTCCCCGTCCCCTAACCCTAACCCTAGCCCGAACCCTAACCCTAACCCTTCCCCGAAGCCTGACCCTCACCCGTCCCCTAATCCTAACCCGTACGCTAACACTAACCCGCGCCCTCACACGCACGCTCCCCCTAAAGCGTTGCCGTACCCTCACCTGGACCCTAAACCGTCCCCGTCCCCTAACCCTAACCCTAGCCCGAACCCTAACCCTAACCCTTCCCCGAAGCCTGACCCTCACCCGTCCCCTAATCCTAACCATTAACCTAACACTAACCCACGCCCTCACATGCACGCTCCCCCTAAAGCGTTGCCGTACCCTCACCTGGACCCTAAACCGTCCCCGTCCCCTAACCCTAACCCTAGCCCGAACCCTAACCCTAACCCTTCCCCGAAGCCTGACCCTCACCCGTCCCGTAATCCTCACCCGTACGCTAACACTAACCCGCGCCCTCACACGCACGCTCCCCCTAAAGCGTTGCCGTACCCTCACCTGGACCCGAAACCGTCCCCGTCCCCTAACCCTAACCCTAGCCCGAACCCTAACCCTAACCCTTCCTCGAAGCCTGACTCTCACCCGTCCCCTAATCCTAACCCATACGCTAACACTAACCCGCGCCCTCACACGCACGCTCCCCCTAAAGCGTTTCCGTACCCTCACCTGGACCCTAAACCGTCCCCGTCCCCTAACCCTAACCCTAGCCCGAACCCTAACCCTAACCCTTCCCCGAAGCCTGACCCTCTCCCGTCCCCTAATCCTAACCCGTACGCTGACACTAACCCGCGCCCTCACACGCACGCTCCCCCTAAAGCGTTGCCGTACCCTCACCTGGACCCTAAACCGTCCCCGTCCCCTAACCCTAACCCTAGCCCGAACCCTAACCCTAACCCTTCCCCGAAGCCTGACCCTCACCCGTCCCCTAATCCTAACCCGTACGCTAACACTAACCCGCGCCCTCACACGCACGCTCCCCCTAAAGCGTTGCCGTACCCTCACCTGGACCCTAAACCGTCCCCGTCCCCTAACCCTAACCCTAGCCCGAACCCTAACCCTAACCCTTCCCCGAAGCCTGACCCTCACCCGTCCCCTAATCCTAACCCATACCCTAACACTAACCCGCGCCCTCACACGCACGCTCCCCCTAAAGCGTTGCCGTACCCTCACCTGGACCCTAAACCGTCCCCGTCACCTAACCCTAACCCTAGCCCGAACCCTAACCCTAACACTTCCCCGAAGCCTGACCCTCACCCGTCCCCTAATCCTAAGCCGTACGCTAACACTATCGCGCGCCCTCACACGCACGCTCCCCCTAAAGCGTTGCCGTACCCTCACCTGGACCCTAAACCGTCCCCGTCCCCTAACCCTAACCCTAGCCCGAACCCTAACCCTAACCCTTCCCCGAAGCCTGACCCTCACCCGTCCCCTAATCCTAACCCGTACGCTAACACTAACCCGCGCCCTCACACGCACGCTCCCCATAAAGCGTTGCCGTACGCTCACCTGGACCCTAAACCGTCCCCGTCCCCTAACCCTAACCCTAGCCCGAACCCTAACCCTAACCCTTCCCCGAAGCCTGACCCTCACCCGTCCCCTAATCCTAACCCGTACGCTAACACTAACCCGCGCCCTCACACGCACGATCCCCCTAAAGAATTGCCGTACCCTCACCTGGACCCTAAACCGTCCCCGTCCCCTAACGCTAACCCTAGCCCGAACCCTAACCCTAACCCTTCCCCGAAGCCTGACCCTCACCCGTCCCCTAATCCTAACCCATAACCTAACACTAACCCGCGCCCTCACACGCACGCTCCCCCTAAAGCGTTGCCGTACCCTCACCTGGACCCTAAACCGTCCCCGTCCCCTAACCCTAACCCTAGCCCGAACCCTAACCCTAACCCTTCCCTGAAGCCTGACCCTCACCCGTCCCTTAATCCTAAGCCGTACGCTAACACTATCGCGCGCCCTCACACGCACGCTCCCCCTAAAGCATTGCCGTACCCTCACCTGGACCCTAAACCGTCCCCGTCCCCTAACCCTAACCCTAGCCCGAACCCTAACCCTAACCCTTCCCCGAAGCCTGACCCTCACCCGTCCCCTAATCCTAACCCGTACACTAACACTAACCCGCGCCCTCACACGCACGCTCCCCCTAAAGCGTTGTCGTACCCTCACCTGGACCCTAAACCGTCCCCGTCCCCTAACCCTAACCCTAGCCCGAACCCTAACCCTAACCCTTCCCCGAAGCCTGACCCTCACCCGTCCCCTAATCCTAACCCGTACGCTAACACTACCCCACGCCCTCACACGCACGCTCCCCCTAAAGCGTTGCCGTACCCTCACCTGGACCCTAAACCGTCCACGTCCCCTAACCCTAACCCTAGCCCGAACCCTAACCCAAACCCTTCCCCGAAGCCTGACCCTCACCCATCCACTAATCCTAACCCGTACACTAACACTAACCCACGCCCTCACACGCACGCTCCCCCTAAAGCGTTGCCGTACGCTCACCTGGACCCTAAACCGTCCCCGTCCCCTAACCCTAACCCTAGCCCGAACCCTAACCCTTACCCTTCCCCGAAGCGTGACCCTCCCCCGTCCCCTAATCCTAACCCGTACGCTAACACTAACCCGTGCCCTCACACGCATGCTCCACCTAAAGCGTTGCCATACCCTCAACTGGACCCTAAACCGTCCACGTCCCCTAACCCTAACCTTAGCCCGAACCCTAACCCTAACCCTTCCCCGAAGCCTGACCCTCACCCATCCACGAATCCTAACCCGTACACTAACACTAACCCGCGCCCTCACACGCACGCTCCCCCTAAAGCGTTGCCGTACCCTCACCTGGACCCTAAACCGTCCCCGCCCCTTAACCCTAACCCTAGCCCGAACCTTAACCCTAACCCTACCCCGAAGCCTGACCCTCACCCGGCCCCTAATCCTAACCCGTACGCTAACACTAACCCGCGCCCTCACACGCACGCTCCCCCTAAAGCGTTGCCGTACCCTCACCTGGACCCTAAACCATCCCCGTCCCCTAACCCTAACCCTAGCCCGAACCCTAACCCTAACCCTTCCCCGAAGCCTGACCCTCACTCGTCCCGTAATCCTAACCAGTACGCTAACACTAACCCGCGCCCTCACACGCACGCTCCCCCTAAAGCGTTGCCGTACCCTCACCTGGACCCTAAACCGTCCCCGTCCCCTAACCCTAACGCTAGCCCGAACCCTAACACTAACCCTTCCCCGAAGCCTGACACTCACCCGTCCCGTAATCCTCACCCGTACGCTAACATTAACCTGCGCCCTCACACGCACGCTCCCCCTAAAGCGTTGCCGTACCCTCACCTGGACCCGAAACCGTCCCCGTCCCCTAACCCTAACCCTAGCCCGAACCCTAACCCTAACCCTTCCCCGAAGCTTGACCCTCACCCGTCACCTAATCCTAAACCATACGCTAAAACTAACCCGCGCCCTCACACGCACGCTCCCCCTAAAGCGTTGCCATACCCTCACCTGGACCCTAAACCGTCCCCGTCCCCTAACCATAACCCTAGCCCGAACCGTAACCCTAACCCGTCCCCGAACCCTGACCCTCAACCGTCCCCTAATCCTAACCCGTATGCTAACACTAACCCGCGCCCTCACACGCACGCTCCCCCTAAAGCGTTGCCGTACCCTCACCTGGACCCTAAACCGTCCCCGTCCCCTAACCCTAACCCTAGCCCGAACCCTAACCCTAACACTTCCCCGAAGCCTGACCCTCACCCGTCCCCTAATCCTAACCCGTACGCTAACACTAACCCGCGCCCTCACACGCACGCTCCCCCTAAAGCGTTGCCGTACCCTCACCTGGACCCTAAACTGTCCCCGTCCCCTAACCCTAACCCTAGCCCGAACCCTAACCCTAACCCTTCCCCGAAGCCTGACCCTCACCCGTCCCCTAATCCTAACCCGTACGCTAACACTAACCCGCGCCCTCACACGCACGCTCCCACTAAAGTGTTGCCGTACCCTCACCTGGACCCTAAACCGTCCCCGTCCCCTAACCCTAACCTTAGCCCGAACCCTAACCCTAACCCTTCCCCGAAGCCTGACCCTCACCCGTCCCCTAATCCTAACCCGTACGCTAACACTAACCCGTGCGCTCACACGCACGCTTCCCCTAAAGCGTTGCCGTTCCCTCACCTGGACCCTAAACCGTCCCCGTCCCCTAACCCTAACCCTAGCCCGAACCCTAACCCTAACCCTTCCCCGAAGCCTGACCCTCACCCGTCCCGTAATCCTAACCCGCACACTAACACTACCCCGCGCCCTCACACGCACGCTCCCCCTAAAGCGTTGCCGTACCCTCACCTGGACCCGAAACCGTCCCCGTCCCCTAACCCTAACCCTAGCCCGAACCCTAACCCTAACCCTTCCTCGAAGCCTGACACTCACCCGTCCCCTAATCCTAACCCATACGCTAACACTAACCCGCGCCCTCACACGCACGCTCCCCCTAAAGCGTTTCCGTACCCTCACATGGACCCTAAACCGTCCCCGTCCCCTAACCCTAACCCTAGCCCGAACCCTAACCCTAACCCTTCCCCGAAGCCTGACCCTCTCCCGTCCCCTAATCCTAACCCGTACGCTGACACTAACCCGCGCCCTCACACGCACGCTCCCCCTAAAGCGTTGCCGTACCCTCACCTGGACCGTAAACCGTCCCCGTCCCCTAACCCTAACCCTAGCCCGAACCCTAACCCTAACCCTTCCCCGAAGCCTGACCCTCACCCGTCCCCTAATCCTAACCCGTACGCTAACACTAACCCGCGCCCTCACACGCACGCTCCCCCTAAAGCGTTGCCGTACCCTCACCTGGACCCTAAACCGTCCCCGTCCCCTAACCCTAACCCTAGCCCGAACCCTAACCCTAACCCTTCCCCGAAGCCTGACCCTCACCCGTCCCCTAATCCTAACCCATACCCTAACACTAACCCGCGCCCTCACACGCACGCTCCCCCTAAAGCGTTGCCGTACCCTCACCTGGACCCTAAACCGTCCCCGTCACCTAACCCTAACCCTAGCCCGAACCCTAACCCTAACCCTTCCCCGAAGCCTGACCCTCACCCGTCCCCTAATCCTAAGCCGTACGCTAACACTATCGCGCGCCCTCACACGCACGCTCCCCCTAAAGCGTTGCCGTACCCTCACCTGGACCCTAAACCGTCCCCATCCCCTAACCCTAACCCTAGCCCGAACCCTAACCCTAACCCTTCCCCGAAGCCTGACCCTCACCCGTCCCCTAATCCTAACCCGTACGCTAACACTAACCCGCGCCCTCACACGCACGCTCCCCCTAAAGCGTTGCCGTACCCTCACCTGGACCCTAAACCGTCCCCGTCCCCTAACCCTAACCCTAGCCCGAACCCTAACCCTAACCCTTCCCCGAAGCCTGACCCTCACCCGTCCCCTAATCCTAACCCGTACGCTAACACTAACCCGCTCCCTCACACGCACGATCCCCCTAAAGAATTGCCGTACCCTCACCTGGACCCTAAACCGTCCCCGTCCCCTAACGCTAACCCTAGCCCGAACCCTAACCCTAACCCTTCCCCGAAGCCTGACCCTCACCCGTCCCCTAATCCTAACCCATAACCTAACACTAACCCGCGCCCTCACACGCACGCTCCCCCTAAAGCGTTGCCGTACCCTCACCTGGACCCTAAACCGTCCCCGTCCCCTAACCCTAACCCTAGCCCGAACCCTAACCCTAACCCTTCCCCGAAGCCTGACCCTCACCCGTCCCTTAATCCTAAGCCGTACGCTAACACTATCGCGCGCCCTCACACGCACGCTCCCCCTAAAGCGTTGCCGTACCCTCACCTGGACCCTAAACCGTCCCCGTCCCCTAACCCTAACCCTAGCCCGAACCCTAACCCTAACCCTTCCCCGAAGCCTGACCCTCACCCGTCCCCTAATCCTAACCCGTACACTAACACTAACCCGCGCCCTCACACGCACGCTCCCCCTAAAGCGTTGCCGTACCCTCACCTGGACCCTAAACCGTCCCCGTCCCCTAACCCTAACCCTAGCCCGAACCCTAACCCTAACCCTTCCCCGAAGCCTGACCCTCACCCGTCCCCTAATCCTAACCCGTACGCTAACACTACCCCACGCCCTCACACGCACGCTCCCCCTAAAGCGTTGCCGTACCCTCACCTGGACCCTAAACCGTCCACGTCCCCTAACCCTAACCCTAGCCCGAACCCTAACCCAAACCCTTCCCCGAAGCCTGACCCTCACCCATCCACTAATCCTAACCCGTACACTAACACTAACCCGCGCCCTCACACGCACGCTCCCCCTAAAGCGTTGCCGTACGCTCACCTGGACCCTAAACCGTCCCCGTCCCCTAACCCTAACCCTAGCCCGAACCAAAACCCTTACCCTTCCCCGAAGCGTGACCCTCACCCGTCCCCTAATCCTAACCCGTACGCTAACACTAACCCGTGCCCTCACACGCATGCTCCACCTAAAGCGTTGCCGTACCCTCAACTGGACCCTAAACCGTCCACGTCCCCTAACCCTAACCCTAGCCCGAACCCTAACCCTAACCCTTCCCCGAAGCCTGACCCTCACCCATCCACGAATCCTAACCCGTACACTAACACTAACCCGCGCCCTCACACGCACGCTCCCCCTAAAGCGTTGCCGTACCCTCACCTGGACCCTAAACCGTCCCCGCCCCTTAACCCTAACCCTAGCCCGAACCTTAACCCTAACCCTACCCCGAAGCCTGACCCTCACCCGTCCCCTAATCCTAACCCGTACGCTAACACTAACCCGCGCCCTCACACGCACGCTCCCCCTAAAGCGTTGCCGTACCCTCACCTGGACCCTAAACCGTCCCCGTCCCCTAACCCTAACCCTAGCCCGAACCCTAACCCTAACCCTTCCCCGAAGCCTGACCCTCACTCGTCCCATAATCCTAACCAGTACGCTAACACTAACCCGCGCCCTCACACGCACGCTCCCCCTAAAGCGTTGCCGTACCCTCACCTGGACCCTAAACCGTCCCCGTCCCCTAACCCTAACGCTAGCCCGAACCCTAACACTAACCCTTCCCCGAAGCCTGACACTCACCTGTCCCGTAATCCTCACCCGTACGCTAACATTAAACTGCGCCCTCACACGCACGCTCCCCCTAAAGCGTTGCCGTACCCTCACCTGGACCCGAAACCGTCCCCGTCCCCTAACCCTAACCCTAGCCCGAACCCTAACCCTAACCCTTCCCCGAAGCTTGACCCTCACCCGTCACCTAATCCTAAACCATACGCTAAAACTAACCCGCGCCCTCACACGCACGCTCCCCCTAAAGCGTTGCCATACCCTCACCTGGACCCTAAACCGTCCCCGTCCCCTAACCATAACCCTAGCCCGAACCGTAACCCTAACCCGTCCCCGAAGCCTGACCCTCAACCGTCCCCTAATCCTAACCCGTATGCTAACACTAACCCGCGCCCTCACACGCACGCTCCCCCTAAAGCGTTGCCGTACCCTCACCTGGACCCTAAACCGTCCCCGTCCCCTAACCCTAACCCTAGCCCGAACCCTAACCCTAACACTTCCCCGAAGCCTGACCCTCACCCGTCCCCTAATCCTAACCCGTACGCTAACACTAACCCGCGCCCTCACACGCACGCTCCCCCTAAAGCGTTGCCGTACCCTCACCTGGACCCTAAACTGTCCCCGTCCCCTAACCCTAACCCTAGCCCGAACCCTAACCCTAACCCTTCCCCGAAGCCTGACCCTCACCCGTCCCCTAATCCTAACCCGTACGCTATCACTAACCCGCGCCCTCACACACACGCTCCCCCTAAAGCATTGCCATACCCTCACCTGGACCCTAAACCGTCCCCGTCCCCTAACCCTAACCCTAGCCCGAACCCTAACCCTAACCCTTTCCCGAAGCCTGACCCTCACCCGTCCCCTAATCCTAACCCGTACGCTAACACTAACCCGTGCCCTCACACGCACGCTCCCCCTAAAGCGTTGCCGTACCCTCACCTGGACCCTAAACCGTCCCCGTCCCCTAACCCTAACCCTAGCCCGAACCCTAACCCTAACACTTCCCCGAAGCCTGACCCTCACCCGTCCCCTAATCCTAACCCGTACGCTAACACTAACCCGCGCCCTCACACGCACGCTCCCCCTAAAGCGTTGCCGTACCCTCACCTGGACCCTAAACCATCCCCGTCCCCTAACCCTAACCCTAGCCCGAACCCTAACCCTAACCCTTCCCCGAAGCCTGACCCTCACCCGTCCCCTAATCCTAACCCGTACACTAACACTAACCGGCGCCCTCACACGCACGCTCCCCCTAAAGCGTTGCCGTACCCTCACCTGGACCCTAAACCGTCCCCGTCCCCTAACACTAACCCTAGCCCGAACCCTAACCCTAACCCTTCCCCGAAGCCTGACCCTCACCCGTCCCCTAATCCTAACCCGTACGCTAACACTAACCCGCGCCCTCACACGCACGCTCCCCCTAAAGCGTTGCCGTACCCTCACCTGGACCCTAAACCGTCCCCGTCCCCTAACCCTAACCCTAGCCCGAACCCTAACCCTAACCCTTCCCCGAAGCCTGACCCTCACCCGTCCCCTAATCCTAACCCGTACGCTAACACTAACCCGCGCCCTCACACGCATGCTCCACCTAAAGCGTTGCCGTACCCTCACCTGGACCCTAAATCATCCACGTCCCCTAACCCTAACCCTAGCCCAAACCCTAACCCTAACCCTTCCCCGAAGCCTGACCCTCACCCATCCACTAATCCTAACCCGTACACTAACACTAACCCGCGCCCTCACACGCACGCTCCCCCTAAAGCGTTGCCGTACCCTCACCTGGACCCTAAACCGTCCCCGCCCCTTAACCCTAACCCTAGCCCGAACCCTAAACCTAACCCTTCCCCGAAGCCTGACCCTCACCCGTCCCCTAATCCTAACCCGTACGCTAACACTACCCCGCGCCCTCACACGCACGCTCCCCCTAAAGCGTTGCCGTACCCTCACCTGGACCCTAACCGTCCCCGTCACCTAACCCTAACCCTAGCCCGAACCCTAACCCTAACCCTTCCCCGAAGCATGACCCTCAACCGTCCCTTAATCCTAACCCGTACCCTAACACTAACCCGCACCCTCACATGCACGCTCCCCCTAAAGCGTTGCCGTACCCTTACCTGGACCCTAAACCGTCCCCGTCCCCATCCCCTAACCCTAACCCTAGCCCGAACCCTAACCGTAACCCTTACCCGAAGCCTGACCCTCACCCGTCCCCTAATCCTAACCCGTACGCTAACACTAACCCGCGACCTCACACGCACGCTCCCCCTAAAGCGTTGCCGTACCCTCACCTGGACCCTAAACCGTCCCCGTCACCGAACCCTAACCCTAGCCCGAACCCTAACCCTAACCCTTCCCCGAAGCCTGACCCTCACCCGTCCCGTAATCCTAACCCGTACGCTAACACTAACCCACGCCCTCACACGCACACTCCCCCTAAAGCGTTGCCGTACCCTCACCTGGACCCTAAACCGTCCCCGTCCCCTAACCCTAACCCTAGCCCGAACCCTAACCCTAACCCTTCCCCGAAGCCTGACCCTCACCCGTCCCCTAATCCTAACCCATACGCTAACACTAACCCGCGCCCTCACACGCACGCTCCCCCTAAAGCGTTGCCGTACCCTCACCTGGACCCTAAACCGTCCCCGTCCCCTAACCCTAACCCTAGCCCGAACCCTAACCCTAACCCTTCCCCGAAGCCTGACCCTCACCCGTCCCCTAATCCTAACCCGTACGCTAACACTAACCCGCGCCCTCACACGCACGCTCCCCCTAAAGCGTTGCCGTACCCTCACCTGGACCCTAAACCGTCCCCGTCCCCTAACCCTAACCCTAGCCCGAACCCTAACCCTAACCCTTCCCCGAAGCCTGACCCTCACCCGTCCCCTAATCCTAACCCATAACCTAACACTAACCCGCGCCCTCACATGCACGCTCCCCCTAAAGCGTTGCCGTACCCTCACCTGGACCCTAAACCGTCCCCGTCCCCTAACCCTAACCCTAGCCCGAACCCTAACCCTAACCCTTCCCCGAAGCCTGACCCTCACCCGTCCCCTAATCCTAAGCCGTACGCTAACACTATCGCGCGCCCTCACACGAACGCTCCCCCTAAAGCGTTGCCGTACCCTCACCTGGACCCTAAACCGTCCCCGTCCCCTAACCCTAACCCTAGCCCGAACCCTAACCCTAACCCTTCCCCGAAGCCTGACCCTCACCCGTCCCCTAATCCTAACCCGTACGCTAACACTAACCCGCGTCCTCACACGCACGCTCCCCCTAAAGCGTTGCCGTACCCTCACCTGGACCCTAAACCGTCCCCGTCCTCTAACCCTAACCCTAGACCGAACCCTAACCCTAACCCTTCCCCGAAGCCTGACCCTCACCCGTCCCCTAATCCTAACCCGTACGCTAACACTAACCCGCGCCCTCACACGCACGCTCCCCCTAAAGCGTTGCCGTACCCTCACCTGGACCCTAAACCGTCCCCGTCCCCTAACCCTAACCCTAGCCCGAACCCTAACCCTAACCCTTCCCCGAAGCCTGACCCTCACCCGTCCCCTAATCCTAACCCGTACGCTAACACTAACCCGCGCCCTCACACGCACGCTCCCCCTAAAGCGTTGCCGTACCCTCACCTGGACCCTAAACCGTCCCCGTCCCCTAACCCTAACCCTAGCCCGAACCCTAACCCTAACCCTTCCCCGAAGCCTGACCCTCACCCGTCCCCTAATCCTAACCCATAACCTAACACTAACCCGCGCCCTCACATGCACGCTCCCCCTAAAGCGTTGCCGTACCCTCACCTGCACCCTAAACCGTCCCCGTCCCCTAACCCTAACCCTAGCCCGAACCCTAACCCTAACACTTCCCCGAAGCCTGACCCTCACCCGTCCCGTAATCCTCACCCGTACGCTAACACTAACCCGCGCCCTCACACGCACGCTCCCCCTAAAGCGTTGCCGTACCCTCACCTGGACCCTAAACCGTCCCCGTCCCCTAACCCTAACCCTAGCCCGAACCCTAACCCTAACCCTTCCCCGAAGCCTGACACTCACCCGTCCCGTAATCCTCACCCGTACGCTAATATTAACCTGCGCCCTCACACGCACGCTCCCCCTAAAGCGTTGCCGTACCCTCACCTGGACCCGAAACCGTCCCCGTCCCCTAACCCTAACCCTAGCCCGAACCCTAACCCTAACCCTTCCCCGAAGCTTGACCCTCACCCGTCCCCTAATCCTAAACCATACGCTAACACTAACCCGCGCCCTCACACGCACGCTCCCCCTAAAGCGTTGCCATACCCTCACCTGGACCCTAAACCGTCCCCGTCCCCTAACCATAACCCTAGCCCGAACCGTAACCCTAACCCGTCCCCGAAGCCTTACCCTCAACCGTCCCCTAATCCTAACCCGTACGCTAACACTGATCCGTGCCCTCACACGCACGCTCCCCCTAAAGCGTTGCCGTACCCTCACCTGGTACCTAAACCGTCCCCGTCCCCTAACCCTAACCCTAGCCCGAACCCTAACCCTAACCCTTCCCCGAAGCCTGACCCTCACCCGTCCCCTAATCCTAACACGTACGTTAACACTAACCCGCGCCCTCACACGCACGCTCCCCCTAAAGCGTTGCCGTACCCTAACCTGGACCCTAAACCGTCCCCGTCCCCTAATCCTAACCCTAGCCCGAACCCTAACCCTAACCCTTCCCCGAAGCCTGACCCTCACCCGTCCCCTAATCCTAACCCGTACGCTAACACTAACCCGCGCCCTCACACGCACGCTCCCCCTAAAGCGTTGCCGTACCCTCACCTGGACCCTAAACCGTCCCCGTCCCCTAACCCTAACCCTAGCCCGAACCCTAACCCTAACCCTTCCCCGAAGCCTGACCCTCACCCGTCCCCTAATCCTAACCCGTACGCTAACACTACCCCGCGCCCTCACACGCACGCTCCCCCTAAAGCGTTGCCGTACCCTCACCTGGACCCTAAACCGTCCCCGTCACCTAACCCTAACCCTAGCCCGAACCCTAACCCTAACCCTTCCCCGAAGCCTGACCCTCACCCGTCCCCTAATCCTAACCCGTACGCTAACACTAACCCGCGCCCTCACACACACGCTCCCCCTAAAGCATTGCCATACCCTCACCTGGACCCTAAACCGTCCCCGTCTCCTAACCCTAACCCTAGCCCGAACCCTAACCCTAACCCTTCCCCGAAGCCTGACCCTCACCCGTCCCCTAATCCTAACCCGTACGCTAACACTAACCCGCGCCCTCACACGCACGCTCCCCCTAAAGCGTTGCCGTACCCTCACCTGGACCCTAAACCGTCCCCGTCCCCTAACCCTAACCCTAGCCCGAACCCTAACCCTAACACTTCCCCGAAGCCTGACCCTCACCCGTCCCCTAATCCTAACCCGTACGCTAACACTAACCCGCGCCCTCACACGCACGCTCCCCCTAAAGCGTTGCCGTACCCTCACCTGGACCCTAAACCGTCCCCGTCCCCTAACCCTAACCCTAGCCCGAACCCTAACCCTAACCCTTCCCCGAAGCCTGACCCTCACCCGTCCCCTAATCCTAACCCCTACACTAACACTAACCGGCGCCCTCACACGCACGCTCCCCCTAAAGCGTTGCCGTACCCTCACCTGGACCCTAAACCGTCCCCGTCCCCTAACCCTAACCCTAGCCCGAACCCTAACCCTAACCCTTCCCCGAAGCCTGACCCTCACCCGTCCCCTAATCCTAACCCGTACGCTAACACTAACCCGCGCCCTCACACGCACGCTCCCCGTAAAGCGTTGCCGTACCCTCACCTGGACCCTAAACCGTCCCCGTCCCCTAACCCTAACCCTAGCCCGAACCCTAACCCTAACCCTTCCCCGAAGCCTAACCCTCACCCGTCCCCTAATCCTAACCCGTACGCTAACACTAACCCGCGCCCTCACACGCATGCTCCACCTAAAGCGTTGCTGTACCCTCACCTGGACCCTAAACCGTCCACGTCCCCTAACCCTAACCCTAGCCCAAAACCTAACCCTAACCCTTCCCCGAAGCCTGACCCTCACCCATCCACTAATCCTAACCCGTACACTAACACTAACCCGCGCCCTCACACGCACGATCCCCCTAAAGCGTTGCCGTACCCTCACCTGGACCCTAAACCGTCCCCGCCCCTTAACCCTAACCCTAGCCCGAACCCTAACCCTAACCCTTCCCCGAAGCCTGACCCTCACCCGTCCCCTAATCCTAACCCGTACGCTAACACTACCCCGCGCCCTCACACGCACGCTCCCCCTAAAGCGTTGCCGTACCCTCACCTGGACCCTAAACCGTCCCCGTCACCTAACCCTAACCCTAGCCCGAACCCTAACCCTAACCCTTCCACGAAGCATGACCCTCAACCGTCTCTTAATCCTAACCCGTACCCTAACACTAACCCGCACCCTCACATGCACGCTCCCCCTAAAGCGTTGCCGTACCCTTACCTGGACCCTAAACCGTCCCCGTCCCCGTCCCCTAACCCTAACCCTAGCCCGAACCCTAACCGTAACCCTTCCCCGAAGCCTGACCCTCACCCGTCCCCTAATCCTAACCCGTACGCTAACACTAACCCGCGACCTCACACGCACGCTCCCCCTAAAGCGTTGCCGTACCCTCACCTGGACCCTAAACCGTCCCCGTCACCTAACCCTAACCCTAGCCCGAACCCTAACCCTAACCCTTCCCCGAAGCCTGACCCTCACCCGTCCCGTAATCCTAACCCGTACGCTAACACTAACCCACGCCCTCACACGCACACTCCCCCTAAAGCGTTGCCGTACCCTCACCTGGACCCTAAACCGTCCCCGTCCCCTAACCCTAACCCTAGCCCGAACCCTAACCCTAACCCTTCCCCGAAGCCTGACCCTCACCCGTCCCCTAATCCTAACCCGTACGCTAACACTAACCCGCGCCCTCACACGCACGCTCCCCCTAAAGCGTTGCCGTACCCTCACCTGGACCCTAAACCGTCCCCGTCCCCTAACCCTAACCCTAGCCCGAACCCTAACCCTAAACCTTCCCCGAAGCCTGACCCTCACCCGTCCCTTAATCCTAACCCGTACGCTAACACTAACCCGCGCCCTCACACGCACGCTCCCCCTAAAGCGTTGCCGTACCCTCACCTGGACCCTAAACCGTCCCCGTCCCCTAACCCTAACACTAGCCCGAACCCTAACCCTAACCCTTCCCCGAAGCCTGACCCTCACCCGTCCCCTAATCCTAACCCGTACGCTAACACTAACCCGTGCCCTCACACGCACGCTCCCCCTAAAGCGTTGCCGTACCCTCACCTGGACCCTAAACCGTCCCCGTCCCCTAACCCTAACCCTAGCCCGAACCCTAACCCTAACACTTCCCCGAAGCCTGACCCTCACCCGTCCCCTAATCCTAACCCGTACGCTAACACTAACCCGCGCCCTCACACGCACGCTCCCCCTAAAGCGTTGCCGTACCCTCACCTGGACCCTAAACCATCCCCGTCCCCTAACCCTAACCCTAGCCCGAACCCTAACCCTAACCCTTCCCCGAAGCCTGACCCTCACCCGTCCCCTAATCCTAACCCGTACACTAACACTAACCGGCGCCCTCACACGCACGCTCCCCCTAAAGCGTTGCCGTACCCTCACCTGGACCCTAAACCGTCCCCGTCCCCTAACCCTAACCCTAGCCCGAACCCTAACCCTAACCCTTCCCCGAAGCCTGACCCTCACCCGTCCCCTAATCCTAACCCGTACGCTAACACTAACCCGCGCCCTCACACGCACGCTCCCCCTAAAGCGTTGCCGTACCCTCACCTGGACCCTAAACCGTCCCCGTCCCCTAACCCTAACCCTAGCCCGAACCCTAACCCTAACCCTTCCCCGAAGCCTGACCCTCACCCGTCCCCTAATCCTAACCCGTACGCTAACACTAACCCGCGCCCTCACACGCATGCTCCACCTAAAGCGTTGCCGTACCCTCACCTGGACCCTAAATCATCCACGTCCCCTAACCCTAACCCTAGCCCAAACCCTAACCCTAACCCTTCCCCGAAGCCTGACCCTCACCCATCCACTAATCCTAACCCGTACACTAACACTAACCCGCGCCCTCACACGCACGCTCCCCCTAAAGCGTTGCCGTACCCTCACCTGGACCCTAAACCGTCCCCGCCCCTTAACCCTAACCCTAGCCCGAACCCTAAACCTAACCCTTCCCCGAAGCCTGACCCTCACCCGTCCACTAATCCTAACCCGTACGCTAACACTACCCCGCGCCCTCACACGCACGCTCCCCCTAAAGCGTTGCCGTACCCTCACCTGGACCCTAACCGTCCCCGTCACCTAACCCTAACCCTAGCCCGAACCCTAACCCTAACCCTTCCCCGAAGCATGACCCTCAACCGTCCCTTAATCCTAACCCGTACCCTAACACTAACCCGCACCCTCACATGCACGCTCCCCCTAAAGCGTTGCCGTACCCTTACCTGGACCCTAAACCGTCCCCGTCCCCATCCCCTAACCCTAACCCTAGCCCGAACCCTAACCGTAACCCTTATCCGAAGCCTGACCCTCACCCGTCCCCTAATCCTAACCCGTACGCTAACACTAACCCGCGACCTCACACGCACGCTCCCCCTAAAGCGTTGCCGTACCCTCACCTGGACCCTAAACCGTCCCCGTCACCGAACCCTAACCCTAGCCCGAACCCTAACCCTAACCCTTCCCCGAAGCCTGACCCTCACCCGTCCCGTAATCCTAACCCGTACGCTAACACTAACCCACGCCCTCACACGCACACTCCCCCTAAAGCGTTGCCGTACCCTCACCTGGACCCTAAACCGTCCCCGTCCCCTAACCCTAACCCTAGCCCGAACCCTAACCCTAACCCTTCCCCGAAGCCTGACCCTCACCCGTCCCCTAATCCTAACCCATACGCTAACACTAACCCGCGCCCTCACACGCACGCTCCCCCTAAAGCGTTGCCGTACCCTCACCTGGACCCTAAAC
Organism: Stenella coeruleoalba; assembly: GCF_951394435.1. Classification (NCBI taxonomy): domain Eukaryota; kingdom Metazoa; phylum Chordata; class Mammalia; order Artiodactyla; family Delphinidae; genus Stenella; species Stenella coeruleoalba. The sequence goes on from NW_027646224.1 coordinate 205,302, forward strand.
CGTCCCCGTCCCCTAACCCTAACCCTAGCCCGAACCCTAACCCTAACCCTTCCCCGAAGCCTGACCCTCACCCGTCCCCTAATCCTAACCCGTACGCTAACACTAACCCGCGCCCTCACACGCACGCTCCCCCTAAAGCGTTGCCGTACCCTCACCTGGACCCTAAACCGTCCCCGTCCCCTAACCCTAACCCTAGCCCGAACCCTAACCCTAACCCTTCCCCGAAGCCTGACCCTCACCCGTCCCCTAATCCTAACCCATAACCTAACACTAACCCGCGCCCTCACATGCACGCTCCCCCTAAAGCGTTGCCGTACCCTCACCTGGACCCTAAACCGTCCCCGTCCCCTAACCCTAACCCTAGCCCGAACCCTAACCCTAACCCTTCCCCGAAGCCTGACCCTCACCCGTCCCGTAATCCTCACCCGTACGCTAACACTAACCCGCGCCCTCACACGCACGCTCCCCCTAAAGCGTTGCCGTACCCTCACCTGGACCCGAAACCGTCCCCGTCCCCTAACCCTAACCCTAGCCCGAACCCTAACCCTAACCCTTCCTCGAAGCCTGACCCTCACCCGTCCCCTAATCCTAACCCATACGCTAACACTAACCCGCGCCCTCACACGCACGCTCCCCCTAAAGCGTTTCCGTACCCTCACCTGGACCCTAAACCGTCCACGTCCCCTAACCCTAACCCTAGCCCGAACCCTAACCCTAACCCTTCCCCGAAGCCTGACCCTCTCCCGTCCCCTAATCCTAACCCGTACGCTGACACTAACCCGCGCCCTCACACGCACGCTCCCCCTAAAGCGTTGCCGTACCCTCACCTGGACCCTAAACCGTCCCCGTCCCCTAACCCTAACCCTAGCCCGAACCCTAACCCTAACCCTTCCCCGAAGCCTGACCCTCACCCGTCCCCTAATCCTAACCCGTACGCTAACACTAACCCGCGCCCTCACACGCACGCTCCCCCTAAAGCGTTGCCGTACCCTCACCTGGACCCTAAACCGTCCCCGTCCCCTAACCCTAACCCTAGCCCGAACCCTAACCCTAACACTTCCCCGAAGCCTGACCCTCACCCGTCCCCTAATCCTAACCCATACCCTAACACTAACCCGCGCCCTCACACGCACGCTCCCCCTAAAGCGTTGCCGTACCCTCACCTGGACCCTAAACCGTCCCCGTCACCTAACCCTAACCCTAGCCCGAACCCTAACCCTAACCCTTCCCCGAAGCCTGACCCTCACCCGTCCCCTAATCCTAAGCCGTACGCTAACACTATCGCGCGCCCTCACACGCACGCTCCCCCTAAAGCGTTGCCGTACCCTCACCTGGACCCTAAACCGTCCCCGTCCCCTAACCCTAACCCTAGCCCGAACCCTAACCCTAACCCTTCCCCGAAGCCTGACCCTCACCCGTCCCCTAATCCTAACCCGTACGCTAACACTAACCCGCGCCCTCACACGCACGCTTCCCCTAAAGCGTTGCCGTACCCTCACCTGGACCCTAAACCGTCCCCGTCCCCTAACCCTAACCCTAGACCGAACCCTAACCCTAACCCTTCCCCGAAGCCTGACCCTCACCCGTCCCCTAATCCTAACCCGTACGCTAACACTAACCCGCGCCCTCACACGCACGCTCCCCCTAAACCGTTGCCGTACCCTCACCTGGACCCTAAACCGTCCCCGTCCCCTAACCCTAACCCTAGCCCGAACCCTAACCCTAACCCTTCCCCGAAGCCTGACCCTCACCCGTCCCCTAATCCTAACCCGTACGCTAACACTAACCCGCGCCCTCACACGCACGCTCCACCTAAAGCGTTGCCGTACCCTCACCTGGACCCTAAACCGTCCCCGTCCCCTAACCCTAACCCTAGCCCGAACCCTAACCCTAACCCTTCCCCGAAGCCTGACCCTCACCCGTCCCCTAATCCTAACCCATTACCTAACACTAACCCGCGCCCTCACATGCACGCTCCCCCTAAAGCGTTGCCGTACCCTCACCTGCACCCTAAACCGTCCCCGTCCCCTAACCCTAACCCTAGCCCGAACCCTAACCCTAACACTTCCCCGAAGCCTGACCCTCACCCGTCCCGTAATCCTCACCCGTACGCTAACACTAACCCGCGCCCTCACACGCACGCTCCCCCTAAAGCGTTGCCGTACCCTCACCTGGACCCTAAACCGTCCCCGTCCCCTAACCCTAACCCTAGCCCGAACCCTAACCCTAACCCTTCCCCGAAGCCTGACACTCACCCGTCCCGTAATCCTCACCCGTACGCTAATATTAACCTGCGCCCTCACACGCACGCTCCCCCTAAAGCGTTGCCGTACCCTCACCTGGACCCGAAACCGTCCCCGTCCCCTAACCCTAACCCTAGCCCGAACCCTAACCCTAACCCTTCCCCGAAGCTTGACCCTCACCCGTCCCCTAATCCTAAACCATACGCTAACACTAACCCGCGCCCTCACACGCACGCTCCCCCTAAAGCGTTGCCATACCCTCACCTGGACCCTAAACCGTCCCCGTCCCCTAACCATAACCCTAGCCCGAACCGTAACCCTAACCCGTCCCCGAAGCCTTACCCTCAACCGTCCCCTAATCCTAACCCGTACGCTAACACTGATCCGCGCCCTCACACGCACGCTCCCCCTAAAGCGTTGCCGTACCCTCACCTGGTACCTAAACCGTCCCCGTCCCCTAACCCTAACCCTAGCCCGAACCCTAACCCTAACCCTTCCCCGAAGCCTGACCCTCACCCGTCCCCTAATCCTAACACGTACGTTAACACTAACCCGCGCCCTCACACGCACGCTCCCCCTAAAGCGTTGCCGTACCCTAACCTGGACCCTAAACCGTCCCCGTCCCCTAATCCTAACCCTAGCCCGAACCCTAACCCTAACCCTTCCCCGAAGCCTGACCCTCACCCGTGCCCTAATCCTAACCCGTACGCTAACACTAACCCGCGCCCTCACACGCACGCTCCCCCTAAAGCGTTGCCGTACCCTCACCTGGACCCTAAACCGTCCCCGTCCCCTAACCCTAACCCTAGCCCGAACCCTAACCCTAACCCTTCCCCGAAGCCTGACCCTCACCCGTCCCCTAATCCTAACCCGTACGCTAACACTACCCCGCGCCCTCACACGCACGCTCCCCCTAAAGCGTTGCCGTACCCTCACCTGGACCCTAAACCGTCCCCGTCACCTAACCCTAACCCTAGCCCGAACCCTAACCCTAACCCTTCCCCGAAGCCTGACCCTCACCCGTCCCCTAATCCTAACCCGTACGCTAACACTAACCCGCGCCCTCACACACACGCTCCCCCTAAAGCATTGCCATACCCTCACCTGGACCCTAAACCGTCCCCGTCTCCTAACCCTAACCCTAGCCCGAACCCTAACCCTAACCCTTCCCCGAAGCCTGACCCTCACCCGTCCCCTAATCCTAACCCGTACGCTAACACTAACCCGCGCCCTCACACGCACGCTCCCCCTAAAGCGTTGCCGTCCCCTCACCTGGACCCTAAACCGTCCCCGTCCCCTAACCCTAACCCTAGCCCGAACCCTAACCCTAACACTTCCCCGAAGCCTGACCCTCACCCGTCCCCTAATCCTAACCCGTACGCTAACACTAACCCGCGCCCTCACACGCACGCTCCCCCTAAAGCGTTGCCGTACCCTCACCTGGACCCTAAACCGTCCCCGTCCCCTAACCCTAACCCTAGCCCGAACCCTAACCCTAACCCTTCCCCGAAGCCTGACCCTCACCCGTCCCCTAATCCTAACCCCTACACTAACACTAACCGGCGCCCTCACACGCACGCTCCCCCTAAAGCGTTGCCGTACCCTCACCTGGACCCTAAACCGTCCCCGTCCCCTAACCCTAACCCTAGCCCGAACCCTAACCCTAACCCTTCCCCGAAGCCTGACCCTCACCCGTCCCCTAATCCTAACCCGTACGCTAACACTAACCCGCGCCCTCACACGCACGCTCCCCGTAAAGCGTTGCCGTACCCTCACCTGGACCCTAAACCGTCCCCGTCCCCTAACCCTAACCCTAGCCCGAACCCTAACCCTAACCCTTCCCCGAAGCCTAACCCTCACCCGTCCCCTAATCCTAACCCGTACGCTAACACTAACCCGCGCCCTCACACGCATGCTCCACCTAAAGCGTTGCTGTACCCTCACCTGGACCCTAAACCGTCCACGTCCCCTAACCCTAACCCTAGCCCAAACCCTAACCCTAACCCTTCCCCGAAGCCTGACCCTCACCCATCCACTAATCCTAACCCGTACACTAACACTAACCCGCGCCCTCACACGCACGCTCCCCCTAAAGCGTTGCCGTACCCTCACCTGGACCCTAAACCGTCCCCGCCCCTTAACCCTAACCCTAGCCCGAACCCTAACCCTAACCCTTCCCCGAAGCCTGACCCTCACCCGTCCCCTAATCCTAACCCGTACGCTAACACTACCCCGCGCCCTCACACGCACGCTCCCCCTAAAGCGTTGCCGTACCCTCACCTGGACCCTAAACCGTCCCCGTCACCTAACCCTAACCCTAGCCCGAACCCTAACCCTAACCCTTCCACGAAGCATGACCCTCAACCGTCTCTTAATCCTAACCCGTACCCTAACACTAACCCGCACCCTCACATGCACGCTCCCCCTAAAGCGTTGCCGTACCCTTACCTGGACCCTAAACCGTCCCCGTCCCCTAACCCTAACCCTAGCCCGAACCCTAACCGTAACCCTTCCCCGAAGCCTGACCCTCACCCGTCCCCTAATCCTAACCCGTACGCTAACACTAACCCGCGACCTCACACGCACGCTCCCCCTAAAGCGTTGCCGTACCCTCACCTGGACCCTAAACCGTCCCCGTCACCTAACCCTAACCCTAGCCCGAACCCTAACCCTAACCCTTCCCCGAAGCCTGACCCTCACCCGTGCCGTAATCCTAACCCGTACGCTAACACTAACCCACGCCCTCACACGCACACTCCCCCTAAAGCGTTGCCGTACCCTCACCTGGACCCTAAACCGTCCCCGTCCCCTAACCCTAACCCTAGCCCGAACCCTAACCCTAACCCTTCCCCGAAGCCTGACCCTCACCCGTCCCCTAATCCTAACCCGTACGCTAACACTAACCCGCGCCCTCACACGCACGCTCCCCCTAAAGCGTTGCCGTACCCTCACCTGGACCCTAAACCGTCCCCGTCCCCTAACCCTAACCCTAGCCCGAACCCTAACCCTAAACCTTCCCCGAAGCCTGACCCTCACCCGTCCCTTAATCCTAACCCGTACGCTAACACTAACCCGCGCCCTCACACGCACGCTCCCCCTAAAGCGTTGCCGTACCCTCACCTGGACCCTAAACCGTCCCCGTCCCCTAACCCTAACACTAGCCCGAACCCTAACCCTAACCCTTCCCCGAAGCCTGACCCTCACCCGTCCCCTAATCCTAACCCGTACGCTAACACTAACCCGTGCCCTCACACGCACGCTCCCCCTAAAGCGTTGCCGTACCCTCACCTGGACCCTAAACCGTCCCCGTCCCCTAACCCTAACCCTAGCCCGAACCCTAACCCTAACACTTCCCCGAAGCCTGACCCTCACCCGTCCCCTAATCCTAACCCGTACGCTAACACTAACCCGCGCCCTCACACGCACGCTCCCCCTAAAGCGTTGCCGTACCCTCACCTGGACCCTAAACCATCCCCGTCCCCTAACCCTAACCCTAGCCCGAACCCTAACCCTAACCCTTCCCCGAAGCCTGACCCTCACCCGTCCCCTAATCCTAACCCGTACACTAACACTAACCGGCGCCCTCACACGCACGCTCCCCCTAAAGCGTTGCCGTACCCTCACCTGGACCCTAAACCGTCCCCGTCCCCTAACCCTAACCCTAGCCCGAACCCTAACCCTAACCCTTCCCCGAAGCCTGACCCTCACCCGTCCCCTAATCCTAACCCGTACGCTAACACTAACCCGCGCCCTCACACGCACGCTCCCCCTAAAGCGTTGCCGTACCCTCACCTGGACCCTAAACCGTCCCCGTCCCCTAACCCTAACCCTAGCCCGAACCCTAACCTTAACCCTTCCCCGAAGCCTGACCCTCACCCGTCCCCTAATCCTAACCCGTACGCTAACACTACCCCGCGCCCTCACACGCACGCTCCCCCTAAAGCGTTGCCGTACCCTCACCTGGACCCTAACCGTCCCCGTCACCTAACCCTAACCCTAGCCCGAACCCTAACCCTAACCCTTCCCCGAAGCATGACCCTCAACCGTCCCTTAATCCTAACCCGTACCCTAACACTAACCCGCACCCTCACATGCACGCTCCCCCTAAAGCGTTGCCGTACCCTTACCTGGACCCTAAACCGTCCCCGTCCCCATCCCCTAACCCTAACCCTAGCCCGAACCCTAACCGTAACCCTTACCCGAAGCCTGACCCTCACCCGTCCCCTAATCCTAACCCGTACGCTAACACTAACCCGCGACCTCACACGCACGCTCCCCCTAAAGCGTTGCCGTACCCTCACCTGGACCCTAAACCGTCCCCGTCACCGAACCCTAACCCTAGCCCGAACCCTAACCCTAACCCTTCCCCAAAGCCTGACCCTCACCCGTCCCGTAATCCTAACACGTACGCTAACACTAACCCACGCCCTCACACGCACACTCCCCCTAAAGCGTTGCCGTACCCTCACCTGGACCCTAAACCGTCCCCGTCCCCTAACCCTAACCCTAGCCCGAACCCTAACCCTAACCCTTCCCCGAAGCCTGACCCTCACCCGTCCCCTAATCCTAACCCATACGCTAACACTAACCCGCGCCCTCACACGCACGCTCCCCCTAAAGCGTTGCCGTACCCTCACCTGGACCCTAAACCGTCCCCGTCCCCTAACCCTAACCCTAGCCCGAACCCTAACCCTAACCCTTCCCCGAAGCCTGACCCTCACCCGTCCCCTAATCCTAACCCGTACGCTAACACTAACCCGCGCCCTCACACGCACGCTCCCCCTAAAGCGTTGCCGTACCCTCACCTGGACCCTAAACCGTCCCCGTCCCCTAACCCTAACCCTAGCCCGAACCCTAACCCTAACCCTTCCCCGAAGCCTGACCCTCACCCGTCCCCTAATCCTAACCCATAACCTAACACTAACCCGCGCCCTCACATGCACGCTCCCCCTAAAGCGTTGCCGTACCCTCACCTGGACCCTAAACCGTCCCCGTCCCCTAACCCTAACCCTAGCCCGAACCCTAACCCTAACCCTTCCCCGAAGCCTGACCCTCACCCGTCCCGTAATCCTCACCCGTACGCTAACACTAACCCGCGCCCTCACACGCACGCTCCCCCTAAAGCGTTGCCGTACCCTCACCTGGACCCGAAACCGTCCCCGTCCCCTAACCCTAACCCTAGCCCGAACCCTAACCCTAACCCTTCCTCGAAGCCTGACCCTCACCCGTCCCCTAATCCTAACCCATACGCTAACACTAACCCGCGCCCTCACACGCACGCTCCCCCTAAAGCGTTTCCGTACCCTCACCTGGACCCTAAACCGTCCACGTCCCCTAACCCTAACCCTAGCCCGAACCCTAACCCTAACCCTTCCCCGAAGCCTGACCCTCTCCCGTCCCCTAATCCTAACCCGTACGCTGACACTAACCCGCGCCCTCACACGCACGCTCCCCCTAAAGCGTTGCCGTACCCTCACCTGGACCCTAAACCGTCCCCGTCCCCTAACCCTAACCCTAGCCCGAACCCTAACCCTAACCCTTCCCCGAAGCCTGACCCTCACCCGTCCCCTAATCCTAACCCGTACGCTAACACTAACCCGCGCCCTCACACGCACGCTCCCCCTAAAGCGTTGCCGTACCCTCACCTGGACCCTAAACCGTCCCCGTCCCCTAACCCTAACCCTAGCCCGAACCCTAACCCTAACACTTCCCCGAAGCCTGACCCTCACCCGTCCCCTAATCCTAACCCATACCCTAACACTAACCCGCGCCCTCACACGCACGCTCCCCCTAAAGCGTTGCCGTACCCTCACCTGGACCCTAAACCGTCCCCGTCACCTAACCCTAACCCTAGCCCGAACCCTAACCCTAACCCTTCCCCGAAGCCTGACCCTCACCCGTCCCCTAATCCTAAGCCGTACGCTAACACTATCGCGCGCCCTCACACGCACGCTCCCCCTAAAGCGTTGCCGTACCCTCACCTGGACCCTAAACCGTCCCCGTCCCCTAACCCTAACCCTAGCCCGAACCCTAACCCTAACCCTTCCCCGAAGCCTGACCCTCACCCGTCCCCTAATCCTAACCCGTACGCTAACACTAACCCGCGCCCTCACACGCACGCTCCCCCTAAAGCGTTGCCGTACCCTCACCTGGACCCTAAACCGTCCCCGTCCCCTAACCCTAACCCTAGCCCGAACCCTAACCCTAACCCTTCCCCGAAGCCTGACCCTCACCCGTCCCCTAATCCTAACCCGTACGCTAACACTAACCCGCGCCCTCACACGCACGCTCCCCCTAAAGCGTTGCCGTACCCTCACCTGGACCCTAAACCGTCCCCGTCCCCTAACCCTAACCCTAGCCCGAACCCTAACCCTAACCCTTCCCCGAAGCATGACCCTCAACCGTCCCTTAATCCTAACCCGTACCCTAACACTAACCCGCACCCTCACATGCACGCTCCCCCTAAAGCGTTGCCGTACCCTTACCTGGACCCTAAACCGTCCCAGTCCCCGTCCCCTAACCCTAACCGTAGCCCGAACCCTAACCGTAACCCTTCCCCGAAGCCTGACCCTCACCCGTCCCCTAATCCTAACCCGTACGCTAACACTAACCCGCGACCTCACACGCACGCTCCCCCTAAAGCGTTGCCGTACCCTCACCTGGACCCTAAACCGTCCCCGTCCCCTAACCCTAACCCTAGCCCGAACCCTAACCCTAACCCTTCCCCGAAACCTGACCCTCACCCGTCCCCTAATCCTAACCCGTACGCTAACACTAACCCGCGCCCTCACACGCACGCTCCACATAAAGCGTTGCCATACCCTCACCTGGACCGTAAACGGTTCCCGTCCCCTAACCCTAACCCTAGCCCGAACCCTAACCCTAACCCTTCCCCGAAGCCTGACCCTCAACCGTCCCCTAATCCTAACCCGTAGGCTAACACTGATCCGCGCCCTCACACGCACGCTCCCCCTAAAGCGTTGCCGTACCCTCACCTGGACCCTAAACCGTCCCCGTCCCCTAACCATAACCCTAGCCCGAACCGTAACCCTAACCCGTCCCCGAAGCCTGACCCTCACCCGTCCCCTAATCCTAACCCGTACGCTAACACTAACCCGCGCCCTCACACGCACGCTCCCCCTAAAGCGTTGCCGTACCCTCACCTGGACCCTAAACCGTCCCCATCCCCTAACTCTAACTCTAGCCCGAACCCTAACCCTAACACATCCCCGAAGCCTGACCCTCACCCGTCCCCTAATCCTAACCCGTACGCTAACACTAACCCGCGCCCTCACACGCACGCTCCCCCTAAAGCGTTGCCGTACCCTCACCTGGACCCTAAACCGTCCCCGTCCCCTAACCCTAACCCTAGCCCTAACCCGAACCCTAACCCTTCCCCGAAGCCTGACCCTCACCCGTCCCCTAATCCTAACCCGTACGCTAACACTAACCCGCGCCCTCACACGCACGCTCCCCCTAAAGCGTTGCCGTACCCTCACCTGGACTCTAAACCGTCCCCGTCACCTAACCCTAACCCTAGCCCGAACCCTAACCCTAACCCTTCCCCGAAGCATGACCCTCACCCGTCCCGTAATCCTAACCCGTACCCTAACACTAACCCGCACCCTCACATGCACGCTCCCCCTAAAGCGTTGCCGTACCCTCACCTGGACCCTAAACCGTCCCAGTCCCCGTCCCCTAACACTAGCCCGAACCCTAACCCTAACCCTTCCCCGAAGCCTGACCCTCACACGTCCCCTAATCCTAACCTGTACGCTAACACTAAACCGCGCCCTCACACGCACGCTCCCCCTAAAGCATTGCCGTACCCTCACCTGGACCCTAAACCGTCCCCGTCCCCTAACCCTAACCCTAGCCCGAACCCTAACCCTAACCCTTCCCCGAAGCCTGACCCTCACCCGTCCCGTAATCCTCACCCGTACGCTAACACTAACCCGCGCCCTCACACGCACGCTCCCCCTAAAGCGTTGCCGTACCCTCACCTGGACCCGAAACCGTCCCCGTCCCCTAACCCTAACCCTAGCCCGAACCCTAACCCTAACCCTTCCCCGAAGCCTGACCCTCACCCGTCCCCTAATCCTAACCCGTACGCTAACACTAACCCGCGCCCTCACACGCACGCTCCCCCTAAAGCGTTGCCGTACCCTCACCTGTACCCTAAACCGTCCCCGTCCCCTAACCCTAACCCTAGCCCGAACCCTAACCCTAACCCTTCCCCGAAGCCTGACCCTCACCCGTCCCCTAATCCTAACCCGTACGCTAACACTAACCCGCGCCCTCACACGCACGCTCCCCCTAAAGCGTTGCCGTACCCTCACCTGGACCCTAAACCGTCCCCGTCCCCTAACCCTAACCCTAGCCCGAACCCTAACCCTAACCCTTCCCCGAAGCCTGACCCTCACCCGTCCCCTAATCCTAACCCGTACGCTAACCCTAACCCGCGCCCTCACACGCACGCTCCCCCTAAAGCGTTGCCGTACCCTCACCTGGACCCTAAACCGTCCCCGTCCCCTAACCCTAACCCTAGCCCGAACCCTAACCCTAACCCTTCCCCGAAGCCTGACCCTCACCCGTCCCCTAATCCTAACCCATACCCTAACACTAACCCGCGCCCTCACACGCACGCTCCCCCTAAAGCGTTGCCGTACCCTCACCTGGACCCTAAACCGTCCCCGTCCCCTAACCCTAACCCTAGCCCGAACCCTAACCCTAACCCTTCCCCGAAGCCTGACCCTCACCCGTCCCTTAATCCTAAGCCGTATGCGAACACTATCGTGCGCCCTCACACGCACGCTCCCCCTAAAGCATTGCCGTACCCTCACCTGGACCCTAAACCGTCCCCGTCCCCTAACCCTAACCCTAGCCCGAACCCTAACCCTAACCCTTCCCCGAAGCATGACCCTCAACCGTCCCTTAATCCTAACCCATACCCTAACACTAACCCGCACCCTCACATGCACGCTCCCCCTAAAGCGTTGCCGTACCCTTACCTGGACCCTAAACCGTCCCAGTCCCCGTCCCCTAACCCTAACCGTAGCCCGAACCCTAACCGTAACCCTTCCCCGAAGCCTGACCCTCACCCGTCCCCTAATCCTAACCCGTACGCTAACACTAACCCGCGACCTCACACGCACGCTCCCCCTAAAGCGTTGCCGTACCCTCACCTGGACCCTAAACCGTCCCCGTCCCCTAACCCTAACCCTAGCCCGAACCCTAACCCTAACCCTTCCCCGAAGCCTGACCCTCACCCGTCCCCTAATCCTAACCCGTACGCTAACACTAACCCACGCCCTCACACGCATGCTCCCCCTAAAGCGTTGCCGTACCCTCACCTGGACCCTAAACCGTCCCCGTCCCCTAACCCTAACCTAGCCCGAACCCTAACCCTAACCCTTCCCCGAAGCTTGACCCTCACCCGTCCCCTAATCCTAAACCATACGCTAAAACTAACCCGCGCCCTCACACGCACGCTCCCCCTAAAGCGTTGCCGTACCCTCACCTGGACCCTAAACCGTCCCCGTCCCCTAACCCTAACCCTAGCCCGAACCCTAACCCTAACCCTTCCCCGAAGCCTAACCCTCACCCGTCCCCTAATCCTAACCCGTACGCTAACACTAACCAGCGCCCTCACACGCATGCTCCCCCTAAAGCGTTGCCGTACCCTCACCTGGACCCTAAACCGTCCCCGTCCCCTAACCCTAACCCTAGCCCGAACCCTAACCCTAACCCTTCCCCGAAGCCTGACCCTCACCCGTCCCCTAATCCTAACCCGTACGCTAACACTAACCTGCGCCCTCACACGCACGCTCCCCCTAAAGCGTTGCCGTACCCTCACCTGGACCCTAAACCGTCCCCGTCCCCTAACCCTAACCCTAGCCCGAACCCTAACCCTAACACTTCCCCGAAGCCTGACCCTCACCCGTCCCCTAATCCTAACCCATACCCTAACACTAACCCGCGCCCTCACACGCACGCTCCCCCTAAAGCGTTGCCGTACCCTCACCTGGACCCTAAACCGTCCCCGTCCCCTAACCCTAACCCTAGCCCGTACCCTAACCCTAACCCTTCCCCGAAGCCTGACCCTCACACGTCCCTTAATCCTAACCCGTACGCTAACAGTAACCAGCGCCCTCACACGCACGCTCCCCCTAAAGCGTTGCCGTACCCTCACCTGGACCCTAAACCGTCCCCGTCCCCTAACCCTAACCCTAGCCCGAACCCTAACCCTAACCCTTCCCCGAAGCCTGACCCTCACCCGTCCCCTAATCCTAACCCGTACGCTAACACTAACCCGCGCCCTCACACGCACGCTCCCCCTAAAGCGTTGCCGTACCCTCACCTGGACCCTAAACCGTCCCCGTGCCCTAACCCTAACCCTAGCCCGAACCCTAACCCTAACCCTTCCCCGAAGCCTGACCCTCACCCGTCCCCTAATCCTAACCCATACCCTAACACTAACCCGCGCCCTCACACGCACGCTCCCCCTAAAGCGTTGCCGTACCCTCACCTGGACCCTAAACCGTCCCCGTCCCCTAACCCTAACCCTAGCCCGAACCCTAACCCTAACCCTTCCCCGAAGCCTGACCCTCACCCGTCCCTTAATCCTAAGCCGTATGCTAACACTATCGTGCGCCCTCACACGCACGCTCCCCCTAAAGCGTTGCCGTACCCTCACCTGGACCCTAAACCGTCCCCGTCCCCTAACCCTAACCCTAGCCCGAACCCTAACCCTAACACTTCCCCGAAGCCTGACCCTCACCCGTCCCCTAATCCTAACCCATACCCTAACACTAACCCGCGCCCTCACACGCACGCTCCCCCTAAAGCGTTGCCGTACCCTCACCTGGACCCTAAACCGTCCCCGTCCCCTAACCCTAACCCTAGCCCGTACCCTAACCCTAACCCTTCCCCGAAGCCTGACCCTCACACGTCCCTTAATCCTAACCCGTACGCTAACAGTAACCAGCGCCCTCACACGCACGCTCCCCCTAAAGCGTTGCCGTACCCTCACCTGGACCCTAAACCGTCCCCGTCCCCTAACCCTAACCCTAGCCCGAACCCTAACCCTAACCCTTCCCCGAAGCCTGACCCTCACCCGTCCCCTAATCCTAACCCGTACGCTAACACTAACCCGCGCCCTCACACGCACGCTCCCCCTAAAGCGTTGCCGTACCCTCACCTGGACCCTAAACCGTCCCCGTGCCCTAACCCTAACCCTAGCCCGAACCCTAACCCTAACCCTTCCCCGAAGCCTGACCCTCACCCGTCCCCTAATCCTAACCCATACCCTAACACTAACCCGCGCCCTCACACGCACGCTCCCCCTAAAGCGTTGCCGTACCCTCACCTGGACCCTAAACCGTCCCCGTCCCCTAACCCTAACCCTAGCCCGAACCCTAACCCTAACCCTTCCCCGAAGCCTGACCCTCACCCGTCCCTTAATCCTAAGCCGTATGCTAACACTATCGTGCGCCCTCACACGCACGCTCCCCCTAAAGCGTTGCCGTACCCTCACCTGGACCCTAAACCGTCCCCGTCCCCTAACCCTAACCCTAGCCCGAACCCTAACCCTAACCCTTCCCCGAAGCCTGACCCTCACCCGTCCCCTAATCCTAACCCGTACGCTAACACTAACCCGCGCCCTCACACGCACGCTCCCCCTAAAGCGTTGCCGTACCCTCACCTGGTCCCTAAACCGTCCCCGTCCCCTAACCCTAACCCTAGCCCGAACCCTAACCCTAACCCTTCCCCGAAGCCTGACCCTCACCCGTCCCCTAATCCTAACCCGTACGCTAACACTAACCCGCGCCCTCACACGCACGCTCCCCCTAAAGCGTTGCCGTACCCTCACCTGGACCCTAAACCGTCCCCATCCCCTAACCCTAACCCTAGCCCAAACCCTAAACCTAACCCTTCCCCGAAGCCTGACCCTCACCCGTCCCCTAATCCTAACCCATACCCTAACACTAACCCACGCCCTCACACGCACGCTCCCCCTAAAGCGTTGCCGTACCCTCACCTGGACCCTAAACCGTCCCCGTCCCCTAACTCTAACCCTAGCCCGAACCCTAACCTTAACACTTCCCCGAAGCCTGACCCTCACCCGTCCCCTAATCCTAACCCGTACGCTAACACTAACCCGCGCCCTCACACGCACGCTCCCCCTAAAGCGTTGCCGTACACTCACCTGGACCCTAAACCGTCCCCGTCCCCTAACCCTAACCCTAGCCCTAACCCTAACCCTTCCCCGAAGCCTGACCCTCACCCGTCCCCTAATCCTAAACCGTACGCTAACACTAACCCGCGCCCTCACACGCACGCTCCCCCTAAAGCGTTGCCGTACCCTCACCTGGACCCTAAACCGTCCCCGTCCCCTAACCCTAACCCTAGCCCGAACCCTAACCCTAACCCTTCCCCGAAGCCTGACCCTCACCCGTCCCCTAATCCTAACCCGTACGCTAACACTAACCCGCGCCCTCACACACACGCTCCCCCTAAAACGTTGCCGTACCCTCACCTGGACCCTAAACCATCCCCGTCCCCTAACCCTAACCCTAGCCCGAACCCTAACCCTAACGCTTCCCCGAAGCCTGACCCTCACCCGTCCCCTAATCCTAACCCGTACGCTAACACTAACCCGCGCCCTCACACGCACGCTCCCCCTAAAGCGTTGCCGTACCCTCACTTGGACCCTAAACCGTCCCCGTCCCCTAACCCTAAACCTAGCCCGAACCCTAACCCTAACACTTCCCCGAAGCCTGACCCTCACCCGTCCCCTAATCCTAACCCGTACGCTAACACTAACCCGCGCCCTCACACGCACGCTCCCCCTAAAGCGTTGCCGTACCCTCACCTGGACCCTAAACCGTCCCCGTCCCCTAACCCTAACCCTAGCCCGAACCCTAACCCTAACCCTTCCCCGAAGCCTCACCCTCAGCCGTCCCCTAATCCTAAAACGTACGCTAACACTAACCCGCGCCCTCACACGCACACTCCCCCTAAAGCGTTGCCGTAGCCTCACCTGGACCCTAAACCGTCCCCGTGCCCTAACCCTAACCCTAGCCCGAACCCTAACCCTAACCCTTCCCCGAAGCCTGACCCTCACCCGTCCCCTAATCCTAACCCGTACGCTAACACTACCCCGCGCCCTCACACGCACGCTCCCCCTAAAGCGTTGCCGTACCCTCACCTGGACCCTAAACCGTCCCCGTCCCCTAACCCTAACCCTAGCCCGAACCCTAACCCTAACCCTTCCCCGAAGCCTGACCCTCACCCGTCCCCTAAACCTAACACGTACGCTAACACTAACCCGCGCCCTCACACGCACGCTCCCCCTAAAGCGTTGCCGTACACTCACCTGGACCCTAAACCGTCCCCGTCCCCTAACCCTAACCCTAGCCCGAACCCTAACCCTAACCCTTCCCCGAAGCCTGACCCTCACCCGTCCCCTAATCCTAACCCATACCCTAACACTAACCCGCGCCCTCACACGCACGCTCCCCCTAAAGCGTTGCCGTACCCTCACCTGGACCCTAAACCGTCCCCGTCCGCTAACCCTAACCCTAGCCCGAACCCTAACCCTAACACTTCCCCGAAGCCTGACCCTCACCCGTCCTTTAATCCTAAGCCGTACGCTAACACTATCGCGCGCCCTCACACGCACACTCTCCCTAAAGCGTTGCCGTACCCTCACCTGGACCCTAAACCGTCCCCGTCCCCTAACCCTAACCCTAGCCCGAACCCTAACCCTAACCCTTCCCCGAAGCCTGACCCTCACCCGTCCCCTAATCCTAACCCGTACGCTAACACTATCCCGTGCCCTCACACGCACGCTCCCCCTAAAGCGTTGCCGTACCCTCACCTGGACCCTAAACCGTCCCCGTCCCCTAACCCTAACCCTAGCCCGAACCCTAACCCTAACCCTTCCCCGAAGACTGACCCTCACCCGTCCCCTAATCCTAACCCGTACGCTAACACTAACCCGCGCCCTCACACGCACGCTCCCCCTAAAGCGTTGCCGTACCCTCACCTGGACCCTAAACCGTCCCCGTCCCCTAACCCTAACCCTAGCCCGAACACTAACCCTAACACTTCCCCGAAGCCTGACCCTCACCCGTCCCCTAATCCTAACCCGTACGCTAACACTAACCCGCGCCCTCACACGCACGCTCCCCCTAAAGCGTTGCCGTATCCTCACCTGGACCCTAAACCGTCCCCGTCCCCTAACCCTAACCCTAGCCCGAACCCTAACCCTAACCCTTACCCGAAGCCTGACCCTCAGCCGTCCCCTAATCCTAAAACGTACGCTAACACTAACCCGCGCCCTCACACGCACGCTCCCCCTAAAGCGTTGCCGTAGCCTCACCTGGACCCTAAACCGTCCCCGTCCCCTAACCCTAACCCTAGCCCGAACCCTAACCCTAACCCTTCCCCGAAGCCTGACCCTCACCCGTCCCCTAATCCTAACCCGTACGCTAACACTAACCCGCGCCCTCACACGCACGCTCCCGCTAAAGCGTTGCCGTACCCTCACCTGGACCCTAAACCGTCCCCGTCCCCTAACCCTAACCCTAGCCCGAACCCTAACCCTAACCCTTCCCCGAAGCCTGACCCTCACCCGTCCCCTAATCCTAACCCGTACGCTAACACTAACCCGCGCCCTCACACGCACGCTCCCCCTAAAGCGTTGCCGTACCCTCACCTGGACCCTAAACCGTCCCCATCCCCTAAACCTAACCCTAGCCCGAACCCTAACCCTAACCCTTTCCCGAAGCCTGACCCTCACCCGTCCCCTAATCCTAACCCGTACGCTAACACTAAACCGCGCCCTCACACGCACGCTCCCCCTAAAGCGTTGCCGTACCCTCACCTGGACCCTAAACCGTCCTCGTGCCTTAACCCTAACCCTAGCCCGAACCCTAACCCTAACCCTTCCCCGAAGCCTGACCCTCACCTGTCCCCTAATCCTAACCCGTACGCTAACACTAACCCGCGCCCTCACACGCACGCTCCCCCTAAAGCGTTGCCGTACCCTCACCTGGACCCTAAACCGTCCCCATACCCTAACCCTAACCCTAGCCCGAACCCTAACCCTAACCCTTCCACGAAGCCTGACCCTCACCCGTCCCCTAATCCTAACCCGTACGCTAACACTAACCCGCGCCCTCACACGCACGCTCCACATAAAGCGTTGCCATACCCTCACCTGGACCCTAAACCGTTCCCGTCCCCTAACCCTAACCCTTGCCCGAACCCTAACCTTAAACCTTCCCCGAAGCCTGACCCTCACTCGTCCCCTAATCCTAACCCGTACGCTAACACTAACCCGCGCCCTCACACGCACGCTCCCCCTAAAGCGTTGCCGTATCCTCACCGGGTCCCTAAACCGTCCCCGTCCCCTAACCCTAACCCTAGCCCGAACCCTAACCCTAACCCTTCCCCGAAGCCTGACCCTCACCCGTCCCCTAATCCTAACCCGTACGCTAACACTAACCCGCGCCCTCACACGCACGCTCCCCCTAAAGCGTTGCCGTACCCTCACCTGGACCCTAAACCGTCCCCGTCCCCTAACCCTAACCCTAGCCCGAACCCTAACCCTAACCCTTCCCCGAAGCCTGACCCTCACCCGTCCCCTAATCCTAACCCGTACGCTAACACTAACCCGCGCCCTCACACGCACGCTCCACCTAAAGCGTTGCCGTACCCTCACCTGGACCCTACACAGTCCCCGTCCCCTAACCCTAACACTAGCCCGAACCCTAACCCTAACCCTTCCCCGAAGCCTGACCCTCACCCGTCCCTTAATCCTAAGCCGTACGCTAACACTATTGAGCGCTCTCACACGTACGCTCCCCCTAAAGCGTTGCTGTACCCTCACCTGGACCCTCAACCGTCCCCGTCCCCTAACCCTAACCCTAGCCCGAACCCTAACCCTAACCCTTCCCCGAAGCCTGACCCTCACCCGTCCCCTAATCCTAACCCGTACGCTAACACTAACCCGCGCCCTCACACGCACGCTCCCCCTAAAGCGTTGCCGTACCCTCACCTGGACCCTAAACTGTCCCCGTCCCCTAACCCTAACCCTAGCCCGAACCCTAACCCTAACCCTTCCCCGAAGCCTGACCCTCACCCGTCCCCTAATCCTAACCTGTACGCTAACACTAACCCGCGCCCTCACACACACGCTCCCCCTAAAGCGTTGCCGTACCCTCACCTGGACCCTAAACCGTCCCCGTCCCCTAACCCTAACCCTAGCCCGAACCCTAAACCTAACACTTCCCCGAAGCCTGACCCTCACCCGTCCCCTAATCCTAACCCATACCCTAACACTAACTCGCGCCCTCACACGCACGCTCCCCCTAAAGCGTTGCCGTACCCTCACCTGGACCCTAAACCGTCCCCGTCCCCTAACCCTAACCCTAGCCCGAACCGTAACCCTAACACTTCCCCGAAGCCTGACCCTCACCCGTCCCCTAATCCTAACCCGTACGCTAACACTAACCCGCGCCCTCACACGCACGCTCCCCCTAAAGCGTTGCCGTACCCTCACCTGGACCCTAAACCGTCCCCGTCCCCTAACCCTAACCCTAGCCCGAACCCTAACCCTAACCCTTCCCCGAAGCCTGACCCTCACCCGTCCCCTAATCCTAACCCGTACGCTAACACTAACCCGCGCCCTCACACGCACGCTCCCCCTAAAGCGTTGCCGTACCCTCACCTGGTCCCTAAACCGTCCCCGTCCCCTAACCCTAACCCTAGCCCGAACCCTAACCCTAACCCTTCCCCGAAGCCTGACCCTCACCCGTCCCCTAATCCTAACCCGTACGCTAACACTAACCCACGCCCTCACACGCACGCTCCCCCTAAAGCGTTCTCGTACCCTCACCTGGACCCTAAACCGTCCCCGTCCCCTAACCCTAACCCTAGCCAGAACCCTAGACCTAACACTTCCCCGAAGCCTGACCCTCACCCGTCCCCTAATCCTAACCCATACCCTAACACTAACCCGCGCCCTCACACGCACGCTCCCCCTAAAGCGTTGCCGTACCCTCACCTGGACCCTAAACCGTCCCCGTCCCCTAACCCTAACCCTAGCCCGAACCCTAACCCTAACACTTCCCCGAAGCCTGACCCTCACCCGTCCCCTAATCCTAACCCGTACGCTAACACTAACCCGCGCCCTCACACGCACGCTCCCCCTAAAGCGTTGCCGTACCCTCACCTGGACCCTAAACCGTCCCCGTACCCTAACCCTAACCCTAGCCCTAACCCTAACCCTAACCCTTCCCCGAAGCCTGACCCTCACCCGTCCCCTAATCCTAACCCGTACGCTAACACTAACCCGCGCCCTCACACGCACGCTCCCCCTAAAGCATTGCCGTACCCTCACCTGGACCCTAAACCGTCCCCGTCCCCTAACCCTAACCCTAGCCCGAACCCTAACCCTAACCCTTCCCCGAAGCCTGACCCTCACCCGTCCCCTAATCCTAACCCGTACGCTAACACTAACCCGCGTCCTCACACGCACGCTCCCCCTAAAGCGTTGCCGTACCCTCACCTGGACCCTAAACCGTCCCCGTCCCCTAACCCTAACCCTAGCCCGAACCCTAACCCTAACCCTTCCCCGAAGCCTGACCCTCACCCGTCCCCTAATCCTAACCCGTACGCTAACACTATCGCTCGCCCTCACACGCACGCTCCCCCTAAAGCGTTGCCGTACCCTCACCTGGACCCTAAACCGTCCCCGTCCCCTAACCCTAACCCTAGCCCGAACCCTAACCCTAACCCTTCCCCGAAGCCTGACCCTCACCCGTCCCCTAATCCTAACCCGTACGCTAACACTAACCCGCGGCCTCACACGCACGCTCCCCCTAAAGCGTTGCCGTACCCTCACCTGGACCCTAAACCGTCCCCGTCCCCTAACCCTAACCCTAGCCCGAACCCTAACCATAACCCTTCCCCGAAGCCTGACCCTCACCCGTCCCCTAAACCTAACCCGTACGCTAACACTAACCCGCGCCCTCACACGCACGCTCCCCCTAAAGCGTTGCCGTACCCTCACCTGGACCCTAAACCGTCCCCGTCCCCTAACACTAACCCTAGCCCGAACCCTAACCCTAACCCTTCCCCGAAGCCTGACCCTCACCCGTCCCCTAATCCTAACCCATACCCTAACACTAACCCGCGCCCTCACACGCACGCTCCCCCTAAAGCGTTGCCATACCCTCACCTGGACCCTAAACCGTCCCCATCCCCTAACCCTAACCCTAGCCCGAACCCTAACCCTAACCCTTCCCCGAAGCCTGACCCTCACCCTTCCCCTAAACCTAACCCGTACGCAAACACTAACCCGCGCCCTCACACGCACGCTCCCCCTAAAGCGTTGCCGTACCCTCACCTGGACCCTAAACCGTTCCCGTCCCCTAACACTAACCCTAGCCCGAACCCTAACCCTAACCCTTCCCCGAAGCCTGACCCTCACCCGTCCCCTAATCCTAACCCATACCCTAACACTAACCCGCGCCCTCACACGCACGCTCCCCCTAAAGCGTTGCCATACCCTCACCTGGACCCTAAACCGTCCCCATCCCCTAACCCTAACCCTAGTCCGAACCCTAACCCTAACCCTTCCCCGAAGCCTGACCCTCACCCTTCCCCTAAACCTAACCCGTACGCAAACACTAACCCGCGCCCTCACACGCACGCTCCCCCTAAAGCGTTGCCGTACCCTCACCTGGATCCTAAACCGTCCCCGTCCCCTAACCCTAACCCTAGCCCGAACCCTAACCCTAACCCTTCCCCGAAGCCTGACCCTCACCCGTCCCCTAATCCTAACCCATACCCTAACACTAACCCGCGCCCTCACACGCACGCTCCCCCTAAAGTGTTGCCGTACCCTCACCTGGACCCTAAACCGTCCCCGTCCCCTAACCCTAACCCTAGCCCGAACCCTAACCCTAACACTTCCCCGAAGCCTGACCCTCACCCGTCCCCTAATCCTAAACCGTACGCTAACACTAACCCGCGCCCTCACACGCACGCTCCCCCTAAAGCGTTGCCGTACCCTCACCTGGACCCTAAACCGTCCCCGTCCCCTAACCCTAACCCTAGCCCGAACCCTAACCCTAACCCTTCCCCGAAGCCTGACCCTCACCCGTCCCCTAATCCTAACCCGTACGCTAACACTAACCCGCGTCCTCACACGCACGCTCCCCCTAAAGCGTTGCCGTACCCTCACCTGGACCCTAAACCGTCCCCGTCCCCTAACCCTAACCCTAGCCCGAACCCTAACCCTAACCCTTCCCCGAAGCCTGACCCTCACCCGTCCCCTAAACCTAACCCGTACGCTAACACTAACCCACGCCCTCACACGCACGCTCCCCCTAAAGCGTTGCCGTACCCTCACCTGGACCCTAAACCGTCCCCGTCCCCTAACCCTAACCCTAGCCCGAACCCTAACCCTAACCCTTCCCCGAAGCCTGACCCTCACCCGTCCCCTAATCCTAACCGGTACGCTAACACTAACCCGCGCCCTCACACGCACGCTCCCCCTAAAGCGTTGCCGTACCCTCACCTGGACCCTAAACCGTCCCCGTCCCCTAACCCTAACCCTAGCCCGAACCCTAACCCTAACACTTCCCCGAAGCCTGACCCTCACCCGTCCCCTAATCCTAACCCGTACGCTAACACTAACCCGCGCCCTCACACGCACGCTCCCCCTAAAGCGTTGCCGTACCCTCACCTGGACCCTAAACCGTCCCCGTCCCCTAACCCTAACCCTAGCCCGAACCATAACCCTAACCCTTCCCCGAAGCCTGACCCTCAGCCGTCCCCTAATCCTAAAACGTACGTTAACACTAACCCGCGCCCTCACACGCACGCTCCCCCTAAAGCGTTGCCGTAGCCTCACCTGGACCCTAAACCGTCCCCGTCCCCTAACCCTAACCCTAGCCCGAACCCTAACCCTAACCCTTCCCCGAAGCCTGACCCTCACCCGTCCCCTAATCCTAAGCCGTACGCTAACACTATCGCACGCCCTCACACGCACACTCCCCCTAAAGCGTTGCCGTACCCTCACCTGGACCCTAAACCGTCCCCGTCCCCTAACCCTAACCCTAGCCCGAACCCTAACCCTAACCCTTCCCCGAAGCCTGACCCTCACCCGTCCCCTAAACCTAACCCGTACGCTAACACTAACCCGCGCCCTCACACGCACGCTCCCCCTAAAGCGTTGCCGTACCCTCACCTGGACCCTAAGCCGTCCCCGTCCCCTAACCCTAACCCTAGCCCGAACCCTAACCCTAACCCTTCCCCGAAGCCTGACCCTCACCCGTCCCCTAATCCTAACCCATACCCTAACACTAACCCGTGCCCTCACACGCACGCTCCCCCTAAAGCGTTGCCGTACCCTCACCTGGACCCTAAACCGTCCCCGTCCCCTAACCCTAACCCTAGCCCGAACCGTAACCCTAACACTTCCCCGAAGCCTGACCCTCACCCGTCCCCTAATCCTAACCCGTACGCTAACACTAACCCGCGCCCTCACACGCACGCTCCCCCTAAAGCGTTGCCGTACCCTCACCTGGACCCTAAACCGTCCCCGTCCCCTAACCCTAACCCTAGCCCTAACCCTAACCCTAACCCTTCCCCGAAGCCTGACCCTCACCCGTCCCCTAATCCTAACCCGTACGCTAACACTAACCCGCGCCCTCACACGCACGCTCCCCCTAAAGCGTTGCCGTACCCTCACCTGGACCCTAAACCGTCCCCGTCCCCAACCCTATCCCTAGCCCGAACCCTAACCCTAACCCTTCCCCGAAGCCTGACCCTCACCCGTCCCCTAATCCTAACCCGTACGCTAACACTAACCCGCGTCCTCACACGCAAGCTCCCCCTAAAGCGTTGCCGTACCCTCACCTGGACCCTAAACCGTCCCCGTCCCCTAACCCTAACCCTAGCCCGAACCCTAACCCTAACCCTTCCCCGAAGCCTGACCCTCACCCGTCCCCTAAACCTAACCCGTACGCTAACACTAACCCGCGCCCTCACACGCACGCTCCCCCTAAAGCGTTGCCGTACCCTCACCTGGACCCTAAACCGTCCCCGTCCCCTAACCCTAACCCTAGCCCGAACCCTAACCCTAACCCTTCCCCGAAGCCTGACCCTCACCCGTCCCCTAATCCTAACCCATACCCTAACACTAACCCGCGCCCTCACACGCACGCTCCCCCTAAAGCGTTGCCGTACCCTCACCTGGACCCTAAACCGTCCCCGTCCCCTAACCCTAACCCTAGCCCGAACCCTAACCCTAACCCTTCCCCGAAGCCTGACTCTCACCCGTCCCCTAAACCTAACCCGTACGCTAACACTAACCCGCGCCCTCACACGCACGCTCCCCCTAAAGCGTTGCCGTACCCTCACCTGGACCCTAAACCGTCCCCGTCCCCTAACCCTAACCCTAGCCCGAACCCTAACCCTAACCCTTCCCCGAAGCCTGACCCTCACCCGTCCCCTAATCCTAACCCATACCCTAACACTAACCCGCGCCCTCACACGCACGCTCCTCCTAAAGCGTTGCCGTACCCTCACCTGGACCCTAAACCGTCCCCGTCCCCTAACCCTAACCCTAGCCCGAACCCTAACCCTAACCCTTCCCCGAAGCCTGACCCTCACCCGTCCCTTAATCCTAAGCCGTACGCTAACACTATCGCGCGCCCTCACACGCACGCTCTCCCTAAAGCGTTGCCGTACCCTCACCTGGACCCTAAACCGTCCCCGTCCCCTAACCCTAACCCTAGCCCGAACCCTAACCCTAACACTTCCCCGAAGCCTGACCCTCACCTGTCCCCTAATCCTAACCCGTACGCTAACACTAACCCGCGCCCTCACACGCACGCTCCCCCTCAAGCGTTGCCGTACCCTCACCTGGACCCTAAACCGTCCCCGTCCCCTAACCCTAACCCTAGCCCGAGCCCTAACCCTAACCCTTCCCCGAAGCCTGACCCTCACCCGTCCCCTAATCCTAACCCGTACGCTAACACTAACCCGCGCCCTCACACGCACGCTCCCCCTAAAGCATTGCCGTACCCTCACCTGGACCCTAAACCGTCCCCGTCCCCTAACCCTAAACCTAGCCCGAACCCTGACACTAACCCTTCCCCGAAGCCTGACCCTCATCCGTCCCGTAATCCTCACCCGTACGCTAACATTAACCCGCGCCCTCACACGCACGCTCCCCCTAAAGCGTTGCCGTACCCTCACCTGGACCCTAAACCGTCCCCGTCCCCGAACCCTAACCCTAGCCCGAACCCTAACCCTAACCCTTCCCCGAAGCCTGACCCTCACCCGTCCCCTAATCCTAAACCATACGCTAACACTAACCCGCGCCCTCACACGCACGCTCCCCCTAAAGCGTTGCCGTACCCTCACCTGGACCCTAAACCGTCCCCGTCCCCTAACCATAACCCTAGCCCGAACCGTAACCCTAACCCTTCCCCGAAGCCTGACCCTCACCCGTCCCCTAATCCTAACCCGTACGCTAACACTAACCCGCGCCCTCACACGCACGCTCCCCCTAAAGCGTTGCCGTACCCTCACCTGGACCCTAAACCGTCCCCGTCCCCTAACCCTAACCCTAGCCCGAACCCTAACCCTAACCCTTCCCCGAAACCTGACCCTCACCCGTCCCCTAATCCTAACCCGTACGCTAACACTAACCCGCGCCCTCACACGCACGCTCCCCCTAAAGCGTTGCCGTACCCTCACCTGGACCCTAAACCGTCCCCGTCCCCTAACCCTAACCCTAGCCCGAACCCTAACCCTAACCCTTCCCCGAAGCCTGACCCTCACCCGTCCCTTAATCCTAAGCCGTACGCTAACACTATCGCGCGCCCTCACACGCACGCTCCCCCTAAAGCATTGCCGTACCCTCACCTGGACCCTAAACCGTCCCCGTCCCCTAACCCTAACCCTAGCCCGAACCCTAACCCTAACCCTTCCCCGAAGCCTGACCCTCACCCGTCCCCTAATCCTAACCCATACCCTAACACTAACCCGCGCCCTCACACGCACGCTCCCCCTAAAGCGTTGCCGTACCCTCACCTGGACCCTAAACCGTCCCCGTCCCCTAACCCTAACCCTAGCCCGAACCCTAACCCTAACCCTTCCCCGAAGCCTGACCCTCACCCGTCCCCTAATCCTAACCCGTACGCTAACACTAACCCGCGCCCTCACACGCATGCTCCCCCTAAAGCGTTGCCGTACCCTCACCTGGACCCTAAACCGTCCTCGTCCCCTAACCCTAACCCTAGCCCGAACCCTAACCCTAACCCTTCCCCGAAGCCTGACCCTCACCCGTCCCCTAATCCTAACGCGTACGCTAACACTAACCCGCGCCCTCACACGCACACTCCCCCTAAAGCGTTGCCGTACCCTCACCTGGACCCTAAACCGTCCCCGTCCCCTAACCCTAACCCTAGCCCGAACCGTAACCCTAAGGCTTCCCCGAAGCCTGACCCTCACCCGTCCCCTAATCCTAACCCGTACGCTAACACTAACCCGCGCCCTCACACGCACGCTCCCCCTAAAGCGTTGCCGTACCCTCACCTGGACCCTAAACCATCCCCGTCCCCTAACCCTAACCCTAGCCCGAACCCTAACCCTAACCCTTCCCCGAAGCCGGACCCTCACCCGTCCCGTAATCCTAACCCGTACGCTAACACTAACCCGCGCCCTCACACGCACGCTCCCCCTAAAGCGTTGCCGTACCCTCACCTGGACCCTAAACCGTCCCCGTCCCCTAACCCTAAACCTAGCCCGAACCCTAACACTAACCCTTCCCCGAAGCCTGACCCTCACCCGTCCCGTAATCCTCACCCGTACGCTAACATTAACCCGCGCCCTCACACGCACGCGCCCCCTAAAGCGTTGCCGTACCCTCACCTGGACCCGAAACCGTCCCCGTCCCCGAACCCTAACCCTAGGCCGAACCCTAACCCTAACCCTTCCCCGAAGCCTGACCCTCACCCGTCCCCTAATCCTAAGCCATACGCTAACACTAACCCGCGCCCTCACACGCACGCTCCTCCTAAAGCGTTTCCGTACCCTCACCTGGACCCTAAACCGTCCCCGTCCCCTAACCATAACCCTAGCCCAAACCGTAACCCTAACCCTTCCCCGAAGCCTGACCCTCACCCGTCCCCTAATCCTAACCCGTACGCTAACACTAACCCGCGCCCTCACACGCACGCTCCCCCTAAAGCGTTGCCGTACCCTCACCTGGACCCTAAACCGTCCCCATCCCCTAACCCTAACCCTAGCCCGAACCCTAACCCTAACCCTTCCCCGAAGCCTGACCCTCACCCGTCCCCTAATCCTAAACCGTACGCTAACACTAACCCGCGCCCTCACACGCACGCTCCCCCTAAAGCGTTGCCGTACCCTCACCTGGACCCTAAACCGTCCCCGTCCCCTAACCCTAACCCTAGCCCGAACCCTAACCCTAACCCTTCCCCGAAGCCTGACCCTCACCCGTCCCCTAATCCTAACCCGTACGCTAACACTAACCAGCGCCCTCACACGCAGGCTCCCCCTAAAGCGTTGCCGTACCCTCACCTGGACCCTAAACCGTCCCCGTCCCCTAACCCTAACCCTAGCCCGAACCCTAACCCTAACCCTTTCCCGAAGCCTGACCCTCACCCGTCCCCTAATCCTAACCCATACCCTAACACTAACCCGCGCCCTCACACGCACGCTCCCCCTAAAGCGTTGCCGTACCCTCACCTGGACCCTAAACCGTCCCCGTCCCCTAACCCTAACCCTAGCCCGAACCCTAACCCTAACCCTTCCCCGAAGCCTGACCCTCACCCGTCCCTTAATCCTAAGCCGTACGCTAACACTATCGCGCGCCCTCACACGCACGCTCCCCCTAAAGCATTGCCGTACCCTCACCTGGACCCTAAACCGTCCCCGTCCCCTAACCCTAACCCTAGCCCGAACCCTAACCCTAACCCTTCCCCGAAGCCTGACCCTCACCCGTCCCCTAATCCTAACCCGTACGCTAACACTAACCAGCGCCCTCACACGCACGCTCCCCCTAAAGCGTTGCCGTACCCTCACCTGGACCCTAAAGCGTCCCCATCCCCTAACCCTAACCCTAGCCCGAACCCTAACCCTAACCCTTCTCCGAAGCCTGACCCTCACCCGTCCCCTAATCCTAACCCATACCCTAACACTAACCCGCGCCCTCACACGCACGCTCCCCCTAAAGCGTTGCCGTACCCTCACCTGGACCCTAAACCGTCCCCGTCCCCTAACCCTAACCCTAGCCCGAAACCTAACCCTAACCCTTCCCCGAAGCCTGACCCTCACCCGTCCCCTAATCCTAACCCATACCCTAACACTAACCCGCGCCCTCACACGCACGCTCCCCCTAAAGCGTTGCCGTACCCTCACCTGGACCCTAAACCGTCCCCGTCCCCTAACCCTAACCCTAGCCCGAACCCTAACCCTAACCCTTCTCCGAAACCTGACCCTCACCCGTCCCCTAATCCTAACCCGTACGCTAACACTAACCCGCGCCCTCACACGCACGCTCCCCCTAAAGCGTTGCCGTACCCTCACCTGGACCCTAAACCGTCCCCGTCCCCTAACCCTAACCCTAGCCAGAACCCTAACCCTAACCCTTCCCCGAAGCCTGACCCTCACCCGTCCCCTAATCCTAACCCGTACGCTAACACTAACCCGCGCCCTCACACGCACGCTCCCCCTAAAGCGTTGCCGTACCCTCACCTGGACCCTAAACCGTCCCCATCCCCTAACCCTAACCCTAGCCCGAACCCTAACCCTAACCCTTCCCAGAAGCCTGACCCTCACCCGGCCCCTAATCCTAACCCATACCTTAACACTAACCCGCGCCCTCACACGCACGCTCCCCCTAAAGCGTTGCCGTACCCTCACCTGGAACCTAAACCGTCCCCGTCCCCTAACCCTAACCCTAGCCCGAACCCTAACCCTAACCCTTCCCCGAAGCCTGACCCTCACTCGTCCCCTAATCCTAACCCGTACGCTAACACTATCGCACGCCCTCACACGCACGCTCCCCCTAAAGCATTGCCGTACCCTCACCTGGACCCTAAAGCGTCCCCGTCCCCTAACCCTAACCCTAGCCCGAACCCTAACCCTAACCCTTCCCCGAAGCCTGACCCTCACCCGTCCCCTAATCCTAACCCGTACGCTAACACTAACCCGCGCCCTCACACGCACGCTCCCCCTAAAGCGTTGCCGTACCCTCACCTGGACCCTAAACCTTCCCCGTCCCCTAACCCTAACCCTAGCCCGAACCCTAACCCTAACCCTTCCCCGAAGCCTGACCCTCAGCTGTCCCCTAATCCTAAGCCGTACGCTAACACTAACGCGCGCCCTCACACGCACGCTCCCCCTAAAGCGTTGCCATACCCTCACCTGGACCCTAAACCGTCCCCGTCCCCTAACCCTAGCCCGAAACCTAACCCTAACCCTTCCCCGAAGCCTGACACTCACCCGTCCCCTAATCCTAACCCGTACGCTGACACTAACCCGCGCCCTCACACGCACGCTCCCCCTAAAGCGTTGCCGTACCCTCACCTGGACCCTAAACCGTCCCCATCCCCTAACCCTAACCCTAGCCCGAACCCTAACCCTAACACTTCCCCGAAGCCTGACCCTCACCCGTCCCCTAATCCTAACCCGTACGCTAACACTAACCCGCGCCCTCACACGCACGCTCCCCCTAAAGCGTTGCCGTACCCTCACCTGGACCCTAAACCGTCCCCGTCCCCTAACCCTAACCCTAGCCCGAACCCTAACCCTAACTCTTCCCCGAAGCCTGACCCTCACCCGTCCCCTAATCCTAACCCGTACGCTGACACTACCCCGTGCCCTCACACGCACGCTCCCCCTAAAGCGTTGCCGTACCCTCACCTGGACCCTAAACCGTCATCATCCCCTAACCCTAACCCTAGCCCGAACCCTAACCCTAACACTTCCCCGAAGCCTGACCCTCACCCGTCCCCTAATCCTAACCCGTACCCTAACACTAACCCGCGCCCTCACACGCACGCTCCCCCTAAAGCATTGCCGTACCCTCACCTGGACCCTAAACCGTCCCCGTCCCCTAACCCTAATCCGAGCCCGAACCCTAACCCTAACCCTTCCCCGAAGCCTGACCCTCACCCGTCCCCTAATCCTAACCCATACCCTAACACTAACCCGCGCCCTCACACGCACGCTCCCCCTAAAGCGTTGCCGTACCCTCACCTGGACCCGAAACCGTCCCCGTCCCCTAACCCTAACCCTAGCCCGAACCCTAACCCTAACCCTTCCCCGAAACGTGACCCTCACCCGTCCCCTAATCCCAACCCGTACGCTAACACTAACCCGCGCCCTCACACGCACGCTCCCCCTAAAGCGTTGCCGTACCCTCACCTGGACCCTAAACCGTCCCCGTCCCCTAACCCTAACCCTAGCCCGAACCCTAACCCTAACCCTTCCCCGAAGCCTGACCCTTACCCGTCCCGTAATCCTAACCCGTACGCTAACACTAACCCGCGCCCTCACACGCACGCTCCCCCTAAAGCGTTGCCGTACCCTCACCTGGACCCTAAACCGTCCCCGTCCCCTAACCCTAACCCTAGCCCGAACCCTAACCCTAACCCTTCCCCGAAGCCTGACCCTCACCCGTCCCCTAATCCTAAGCTGTACGCTAACACTAACCCGCGCCCTCACACGCACGCTCCCCCTAAAGCGTTGCCATACCCTCACCTGGACCCTAAACCGTCCCTGTACCCTAACCCTAACCCTAGCCCGAAACCTAACCCTAACCCTTCCCCGAAGCCTGACCCTCACCCGTCCCCTAATCCTAACCCGTACGCTGACACTAACCCGCGCCCTCACACGCACGCTCCCCCTAAAGTGTTGCCGTACCCTCACCTGGACTCTAAACCGTCCCCGTCCCCTAACCCTAACCCTAGCCCGAACCCTAACCCTAACCCTTCCCTGAAGCCTGACCCTCACCCGTCCCCTAATCCTAACCCGTACGCTAACACTAACCCGCGCCCTCACACGCACGCTCCCCCTAAAGCGTTGCCGTACCCTCACCTGGACCCTAAACCGTCCCCGTCCCCTAACCCTAACTCCAGCCCGAACCCTAACCCTAACCCTTCCCCGAAGCCTGACCCTCACCCGTCCCCTAATCCTAACCCGTACGCTAACACTACCCCGCGCCCTCACACGCACGCTCCCCCTAAACCGTTGCCGTACCCTCACCTGGACCCTAAACCGTCCCCGTCCCCTAACCCTAACCCTAGCCCGAACCCTAACCCTAACCCTTCCCCGAAGCCTGACCCTCACCCGTCTCCTAATCCTAACCCGTACCCTGACACTAACCCGCGCCCTCACACGCACGCTCCCCCTAAAGCGTTGCCGTACCCTCACCTGGACCCTAAACCGTCCCCGTCCCCTAACCCTAACCCTAGCCCGAACCCTAACCCTAACCCTTCCCCGAAGCCTGACCCTCACCCGTCCCCTAATCCTAAACCGTACGCTAACTCTAACCTGCGCCCTCACACGCACGCTCCCCCTAAAGCGTTGCCGTACCCTCACCTGGACCCTAAACCGTCCCCGTCCCCTAACCCTAACCCTAGCCCGAACCCTAACCCTAACCCTTCCCCGAAGCCTGACCCTCACTCCTCCCCTAATCCTAACCCGTACGCTAACACTAACCCGCGCCCTCACACGCACGCTCCCCCTAAAGCGTTGCCATACCCTCACCTGGACCCTAAACCGTCCCCGTCCCCTAACCCTAACCCTAGCCCGAACCCTAACCCTAACCCTTACCCGAAGCCTGACCCTCACCCGTCCCCTAATCCTAACCCGTTCGCTAACACTAACCCGTGCCCTCACACGCACGCTCCCCCTAAAGCGTTGCCGTACCCTCACCTGGACCCTATACCGTCCCCGTCCCCTAACCCTAACCCTAGCCCGAACCCTAACCCTAACCCTTCCCCGAAGCCTGACACTCACCCGTCCCCTAATCCTAACCCGTACGCTAACACAAACCCGCGCCGTCACACGCACGCTCCCCCTAAAGCGTTGCTGTACCCTCACCTGGACCCTAAACCGTCCCCGTCCCCTAACCCTAACCCTAGCCCGAAACCTAACCCTAACCCTTCCCCGAAGCCTGACCCTCACCCGTCCCCTAATCCTAACCCGTACGCTAACACTAAACCGCGCCCTCACACGCACTCTCCCCGTAAAGCGTTGCCGTACCCTCACCTGGACCCTAAACCATCCCCGTCCCCTAACCCTAACCCTAGCCCGAACCCTAACCCTAACCCTTCCCCGAAGCCTGACCCTCACCCGTCCCCTAATCCTAACCCATACCCTAACACTAACCCGCACCCTCACACGCACGCTCCCCCTAAAGCGTTGCCGTACCCTCACCTGGACCCTAAACCGTCCCCGTCCCCTAACCCTAACCCTAGCCCGAACCCTAACCCTAACCCTTCCCCGAAGCCTGACCCTCACCCGTCCCCTAATCCTAAGCCGTACGCTAACACTAACACGCGCCCTCACACGCACGCTCCCCCTAAAGCGTTGCCATACCCTCACCTGGACCCTAAACCGTCCCCGTCCCCTAACCCTAACCCTAGCCCGAACCCTAACCCTAACCCTTCCCCGAAGCCTGACCCTCACCCGTCCCCTAATCCTAACCCGTACGCTGACACTAACCCGCGCCATCACACGCACGCTCCCCCTAAAGCGTTGCCGTATCCTCACCTGGACCCTAAACCGTCCCCGTCCCCTAACCCTAACCCTAGCCCGAACCCTAACCGTAACCCTTCCCCGAAGCCTGACCCTCACCCGTCCCCGAATCCTAACCCGTACACTAACGCTAACCCGCGCCCTCACACGCACGCTCCCCCTGAAGCGTTGCCGTACCCTCACCTGGACCCTAAACCGTCCACGTCCCCTAACCCTAACCCTAGCCCGAACCCTAACCCTAACCCTTCCCAGAAGCCTGACCCTCACCCATCCACTAATCCTAACCCGTACACTAACACTAACCCGCGCCCTCACACGCACGCTCCCCCTAAAGCATTGCCGTACCCTCACCTGGACCCTAAACCGTCCCCGCCCCTTAACCCTAACCCTAGCCCGAACCCTAACCCTAACCCTTCCCCGAAGCCTGACCCTCACCCGGCCCCTAATCCTAACCCGTACGCTAACACTAACCCGCGCCCTCACACGCACGCTCCCCCTAAAGCGTTGCCGTACCCTCACCTGGACCCTAAACCATCCCCGTCCCCTAACCCTAACCCTAGCCCGAACCCTAACCCTAACCCTTCCCCGAAGCCTGACCCTCACCCGTCCCGTAATCCTAACCCGTACGCTAACACTAACCCGCGCCCTCACACGCACGCTCCCCCTAAAGCGTTGCCGTACCCTCACCTGGACCCGAAACCGTCCCCGTCCCCTAACCCTAACCCTAGCCCGAACCCTAACCCTAACCGTTCCTCGAAGCCTGACCCTCACCCGTCCCCTAATCCTAACCCATACGCTAACACTAACCCGCGCCCTCACACGCACGCTCACCCTAAAGCGTTTCCGTACCCTCACCTGGACCCTAAACCGTCCCCGTCCCCTAACCCTAACCCTAGCCCGAACCGTAACCCTAACCCTTCCCCGAAGCCTGACCCTCTCCCGTCCCCTAATCCTAACCCGTACGCTGACACTAACCCGCGCCCTCACACGCACGCTCCCCCTAAAGCGTTGCCGTACCCTCACCTGGACCCTAAAGCGTCCCCGTCCCCTAACCCTAACCCTAGCCCGAACCCTAACCCTAACCCTTCCCCGAAGCCTGACCCTCACCCGTCCCCTAATCCTAATCCGTACGCTAACACTAACCCGCGCCCTCACACGCACGCTCCCCCTAAAGCGTTGCCGTACCCTCACCTGGACCCTAAACCGTCCCCGTCCCCTAACCCTAACCCTAGCCCGAACCGTAACTCTAACCCTTCCCCGAAGCCTGACCCTCACCCGTCCCCTAATCCTAACCCGTACCCTAACACTAACCCGCGCCCTCACACGCACGCTCCCCCTAAAGCGTTGCCGTACCCTCACCTGGACCCTAAACCGTCCCCGTCACCTAACCCTAACCCTAGCCCGAACCCTAACCCTAACCCTTCCCCGAAGCCTGACCCTCACCCGTCCCCTAATCCTAAGCCGTACGCTAACACTATCGCGCGCCCTCACACGCACGCTCCCCCTAAAGCGTTGCCGTACCCTCACCTGGACCCTAAACCGTCCCCGTCCCCTAACCCTAACCCTAGCCCGATCCCTAACCCTAACCCTTCCCCGAAGCCTGACCCTCACCCGTCCCCTAATCCTAACCCGTACGCTAACACTAACCCGCGCCCTCACACGCACGCTCCCCCTAAAGCGTTGCCGTACCCTCACCTGGACCCTAAACCGTCCCCGTCCCCTAACCCTAACCCTAGCCCGAACCCTAACCCTAACCCTTCCCCGAAACGTGACCCTCACCCGTCCCATAATCCCAACCCGTACGCTAACACTAACCCGCGCCCTCACATGCACACTCCCCCTAAAGCGTTGCCGTACCCTCACCTGGACCCTAAACCGTCCCCGTCCCCTAACCCTAACCCTAGCCCGAACCCTAACCCTAACCCTTCCCCGAAGCCTGACCCTCACCCGTCCCCTAATCCTAACCCGTACGCTAACACTAACCCGCGCCCTCACACGCACGCTCCCCCTAAAGCGTTGCCGTACCCTCACCTGGACCCTAAACCGTCCCCGTCCCCTAACGCTAACCCTAGCCCGAACCCTAACCCTAACCCTTCCCCGAAGCCTGACCCTCACCCGTCCCCTAATCCTAACCCGTACGCTAACACTAACCCGCGCCCTCACACGCACGCTCCCCCTAAAGCGTTGCCGTACCCTCACCTGGACCCTAAACCGTCCCCGTCCCCTAACCCTAACCCTAGCCCGAACCCTAACCCTAACCCTTACCAGAGGCCTGACCCTCACCCGTCCCCTAATCCTAACCCATACCCTAACACTAACCCGCGCCCTCACACGCACGCTCCCCCTAAAGCGTTGCCGTACCCTCACCTGGACCCTAAACCGTCCCCGTCCCCTAACCCTAACCCTAGCCCGAACCCTAACCCTAACCCTTCCCCAAAGCCTGACCCTCACCCGTCCCCTAATCCTAAGCCGTACGCTAACACTATCGCACGCCCTCACACGCACGCTCCCCCTAAAGCGTTGCCGTACCCTCACCTGGACCCTAAAGCGTCCCCGTCCCCTAACCCTAACCCTAGCCCTAACCCTAACCCTAACTCTTCCCCGAAGCCTGACCCTCACCCGTCCCCTAATCCTAAGCTGTACGCTAACACTAACCCGCGCCCTCACACGCACGCTCCCCCTAAAGCGTTGCCATAACCTCACCTGGACCCTAAACCGTCCCCGTCCCCTAACCCTAACCCTAGCCCGAAACCTAACCCTAACCCTTCCCCGAAGCCTGACCCTCACCCGTCCCCTAATCCTAACCCATACCCTAACACTAACCCGCACCCTCACACGCACGCTCCCCCTAAAGCGTTGCCGTACCCTCACCTGGACACTAAACCTTCCCCGTCCCCTAACCCTAACCCTAGCCCTAACCCTAACCCTAACCCTTCCCCGAAGCCTGACCCTCACCCGTCCCCTAATCCTAAGCCGTACGCTAACACTAACGCGCGCCCTCACACGCACGCTCCCCCTAAAGCGTTGCCATACCCTCACCTGGACCCTAAACCGTCCCCGTCCCCTAACCCTAACCCTAGCCCGAACCCTAACCCTAACCCTTCCCCGAAGCCTGACCCTCACCCGTCCCCTAATCCTAACCCGTACGCTGACACTAACCCGCGCCCTCACACGCACGCTCCCCCTAAAGCGTTGCGGTACCCTCATCTGTACCCTAAACCGTCCCCGTCCCCTAACCCTAACCCTAGCCCGAACCCTAACCCTAACCCTTCCCCGAAGCCTGACCCTCACCCGTCCCCTAATCCTAACCCGTACGCTAACACTAACCAGCGCCCTCACACGCACGCTCCCCCTAAAGCGTTGCCGTACCCTCACCTGGACCCTAAACCGTCCCTATCCCCTAACCCTAACCCTAGCCCGAACCCTAACCCTAACCCTTCTCCGAAGCCGGACCCTCACCCGTCCCCTAATCCTAACCCATACCCTAACACTAACCCGCGCCCTCACACGCACGCTCCCCCTAAAGCGTTGCCGTACCCTCACCTGGACCCTAAACCGTCCCCGTCCCCTAACCCTAATCCGAGCCCGAACCCTAACCCTAACCCTTCCCCGAAGCCTGACCCTCACCCGTCCCCTAATCCTAACCCATACCCTAACACTAACCCGCGCCCTCACACGCACGCTCCCCCTAAAGCGTTGCCGTACCCTCACCTGAACCCGAAACCGTCCCCGTCCCCTAACCCTAACCCTAGCCCGAACCCTAACCCTAACCCTTCCCCGAAACGTGACCCTCACCCGTCCCCTAATCCCAACCCGTACGCTAACACTAACCCGCGCCCTCACACGCATGCTCCCCCTAAAGCGTTGCCGTACCCTCACCTGGACCCTAAACCGTCCCCGTCCCCTAACCCTAACCCTAGCCCGAACCCTAACCCTAACCCTTCCCCGAAGCCTGACCCTTACCCGTCCCGTAATCCTAACCCGTACGCTAACACTAACCCGCGCCCTCACACGCACGCTCCCCCTAAAGCGTTGCCGTACCCTCACCTGGACCCTAAACCGTCCCCGTCCCCTAACCCTAACCCTAGCCCGAACCCTAACCCAACCCTTCCCCGAAGCCTGACCCTCACCCGTCCCCTAATCCTAACCCGTACGCTAACGCTAACCCGCGCCCTCACACGCACGCTCCCCCTAAAGCGTTGCCGTACCCTCACCTGGACCCTAAACCGTCCCCGTCCCCTAACCCTAACCCTAGCCCGAACCCTAACCCTAACCATTCCCAGAAGCCTGACCCTCACCCGTCCCCTAATCCTAACCCATACCCTAACACTAACCCGCGCCCTCACACGCACGCTCCCCCTAAAGCGTTGCCGTACCCTCACCTGGACCCTAAACCGTCCCCGTCCCCTAACCCTAACCCTAGCCCGAACCCTAACCCTAACCCTTCCCCGAAGCCTGACCCTCACCCGTCGCCTAATCCTAAGCCGTACGCTAACACTATCGCACGCCCTCACACGCACGCTCCCCCTAAAGCGTTGCCGTACCCTCACCTGGACCCTAAAGCGTCCCCGTCCCCTAACCCTAACCCTAGCCCTAACCCTAACCCTAACCCTTCCCCGAAGCCTGACCCTCAGCCGTCCCCTAATCCTAAGCTGTACGCTAACACTAACCCGCGCCCTCACACGCACGCTCCCCCTAAAGCGTTGCCATACCCTCACCTGGACCCTAAACCGTCCCCGTCCCCTAACCATAACCCTAGCCCGAAACCTAACCCTAACCCTTCCCCGAAGCCTGACCCTCACCCGTCCCCTAATCCTAACCCGTACGCTGACACTAACCCGCGCCCTCACACGCACGCTCCCCCTAAAGTGTTGCCGTACCCTCACCTGGACCCTAAACCGTCCCCGTCCCCTAACCCTAACCCTAGCCCGAACCCTAACCCTAACCCTTCCCTGAAGCCTGACCCTCACCCGTCCCCTAATCCTAACCCGTACGCTAACACTAACCCGCGCCCTCACACGCACGCTCCCCCTAAAGCGTTGCCGTACCCTCACCTGGACCCTAAACCGTCCCCGTCCCCTAACCCTAACTCTAGCCCGAACCCTAACCCTAACCCTTCCCCGAAGCCTGACCCTCACCCGTCCCCTAATCCTAACCCGTACGCTAACACTACCCCGCGCCCTCACACGCACGCTCCCCCTAAAGCGTTGCCGTACCCTCACCTGGACCCTAAACCGTCCCCATCCCCTAACCCTAACCCTAGCCCGAACCCTAACCCTAACCCTTCCCCGAAGCCTGACCCTCACCCGTCCCCTAATCCTAACCCGTACCCTAACACTAACCCGCGCCCTCACACGCACGCTCCCCCTAAAGCGTTGCCGTACCCTCACCTGGACCCTAAACCGTCCCCGTCCCCTAACCCTAACCCTAGCCCGAATCCTAACCCTAACCCTTCCCCGAAGCCTGACCCTCACCCGTCCCCTAATCCTAAACCGTACGCTAACTCTAACCTGCGCCCTCACACGCACTCTCCCCCTAAAGCGTTGCCGTACCCTCACCTGGACCCTAAACCGTCCCCGTCCCCTAACCCTAACCCTAGCCCGAACCCTAACCCTAACCCTTCCCCGAAGCCTGACCCTCACTCCTCCCCTAATCCTAACCCGTACGCTAACACTAACCCGCGCCCTCACACGCACGCTCCCCCTAAAGCGTTGCCATACCCTCACCTGGACCCTAAACCGTCCCCGTCCCCTAACCCTAACCCTAGCCCGAACCCTAACCCTAACCCTTACCCGAAGCCTGACCCTCACCCGTCCCCTAATCCTAACCCGTTCGCTAACACTAACCCGTGCCCTCACACGCACGCTCCCCCTAAAGCATTGCCGTACCCTCACCTGGACCCTATACCGTCCCCGTCCCCTAACCCTAACCCTAGCCCGAACCCTAACCCTAACCCTTCCCCGAAGCCTGACACTCACCCGTCCCCTAATCCTAACCCGTACGCTAACACTAACTCGCGCCGTCACACGCACGCTCCCCCTAAAGCGTTGCTGTACCCTCACCTGGACCCTAAACCGTCCCCGTCCCCTAACCCTAACCCTAGCCCGAACCCTAACCCTAACCCTTCCCCGAAGCCTGACCCTCACCCGTCCCCTAATCCTAACCCGTACGCTAACACTAACCCGCGCCCTCACACGCACTCTCCCCGTAAAGCGTTGCCGTACCCTCACCTGGACCCTAAACCATCCCCGTCCCCTAACCCTAACCCTAGCCCGAACCCTAACCCTAACCCTTCCCCGAAGCCTGACCCTCACCCGTCCCCTAATCCTAACCCATACCCTAACACTAACCCGCACCCTCACACGCACGCTCCCCCTAAAGCGTTGCCGTACCCTCACCTGGACCCTAAACCGTCCCCTAACCCTAACCCTAACCCTAGCCCGAACCCTAACCCTAACCCTTCCCCGAAGCCTGACCCTCACCCGTCCCCTAATCCTAAGCCGTACGCTAACACTAACACGCGCCCTCACACGCACGCTCCCCCTAAAGCGTTGCCATACCCTCACCTGGACCCTAAACCGTCCCCGTCCCCTAACCCTAACCCTAGCCCGAACCCTAACCCTAACCCTTCCCCGAAGCCTGACCCTCACCCGTCCCCTAATCCTAACCCGTACGCTGACACTAACCCGCGCCCTCACACGCACGCTCCCCCTAAAGCGTTGCCGTATCCTCACCTGGACCCTAAACCGTCCCCGTCCCCTAACCCTAACCCTAGCCCGAACCCTAACCCTAACCCTTCCCCGAAGCCTGACCCTCACCCGTCCCCGAATCCTAACCCGTACACTAACGCTAACCCGCGCCCTCACACGCACGCTCCCCCTGAAGCGTTGCCGTACCCTCACCTGGACCCTAAACCGTCCACGTCCCCTAACCCTAACCCTAGCCCGAACCCTAACCCTAACCCTTCCCCGAAGCCTGACCCTCACCCATCCACTAATCCTAACCCGTACACTAACACTAACCCGCGCCCTCACACGCACGCTCCCCCTAAAGCGTTGCCGTACCCTCACCTGGACCCTAAACCGTCCCCGCCCCTTAACCCTAACCCTAGCCCGAACCCTAACCCTAACCCTTCCCCGAAGCCTGACCCTCACCCGGCCCCTAATCCTAACCCGTACGCTAACACTAACCCGCGCCCTCACACGCACGCTCCCCCTAAAGCGTTGCCGTACCCTCACCTGGACCCTAAACCATCCCCGTCCCCTAACCCTAACCCTAGCCCGAACCCTAACCCTAACCCTTCCCCGAAGCCTGACCCTCACCCGTCCCGTAATCCTAACCCGTACGCTAACACTAACCCGCGCCCTCACACGCAAGCTCCCCCTAAAGCGTTGCCGTACCCTCACCTGGACCCGAAACCGTCCCCGTCCCCTAACCCTAACCCTAGCCCGAACCCTAACCCTAACCCTTCCTCGAAGCCTGACCCTCACCCGTCCCCTAATCCTAACCCGTACGCTAACACTAACCCGCGCCCTCACACGCACGCTCACCCTAAAGCGTTGCCGTACCCTCACCTGGACCCTAAACCGTCCCCGTCCCCTAACCCTAACCCTAGCCCGAACCGTAACCCTAACCCTTCCCCGAAGCCTGACCCTCTCCCGTCCCCTAATCCTAACCCGTACGCTGACACTAACCCGCGCCCTCACACGCACGCTCCCCCTAAAGCGTTGCCGTACCCTCACCTGGACCCTAAACCGTCCCCGTCCCCTAACCCTAACCCTAGCCCGAACCCTAACCCTAACCCTTCCCCGAAGCCTGACCCTCACCCGTCCCCTAATCCTAATCCGTACGCTAACACTAACCCGCGCCCTCACACGCACGCTCCCCCTAAAGCGTTGCCGTACCCTCACCTGGACCCTAAACCGTCCCCGTCCCCTAACCCTAACCCTAGCCCGAACCCTAACTCTAACCCTTCCCCGAAGCCTGACCCTCACCCGTCCCCTAATCCTAACCCATACCCTAACACTAACCCGCGCCCTCACACGCACGCTCCCCCTAAAGCGTTGCCGTACCCTCACCTGGACCCTAAACCGTCCCCGTCACCTAACCCTAACCCTAGCCCGAACCCTAACCCTAACCCTTCCCCGAAGCCTGACCCTCACCCATCCCCTAATCCTAAGCCGTACGCTAACACTATCGCGCGCCCTCACACGCACGCTCCCCCTAAAGCGTTGCCGTACCCTCACCTGGACCCTAAACCGTCCCCGTCCCCTAACCCTAACCCTAGCCCGAACCCTAACCCTAACCCTTCCCCGAAGCCTGACCCTCACCCGTCCCCTAATCCTAACCCGTACGCTAACACTAACCCGCGCCCTCACACGCACGCTCCCCCTAAAGCGTTGCCGTACCCTCACCTGGACCCTAAACCGTCCCCGTCCCCTAACCCTAACCCTAGCCCGAACCCTAACCCTAACCCTTCCCCGAAACGTGACCCTCACCCGTCCCATAATCCCAACCCGTACGCTAACACTAACCCGCGCCCTCACACGCACGCTCCCCCTAAAGCGTTGCCGTACCCTCACCTGGACCCTAAACCGTCCCCGTCCCCTAACCCTAACCCTAGCCCGAACCCTAACCCTAACCCTTCCCCGAAGCCTGACCCTCACCCGTCCCCTAATCCTAACCCGTACGCTAACACTAACCCGCGCCCTCACACGCACGCTCCCCCTAAAGCGTTGCCGTACCCTCACCTGGACCCTAAACCGTCCCCTTCCCCTAACGCTAACCCTAGCCCGAACCCTAACCCTAACCCTTCCCCGAAGCCTGACACTCACCCGTCCCCTAATCCTAACCCGTACGCTAACACTAACTCGCGCCGTCACACGCACGCTCCCCCTAAAGCGTTGCTGTACCCTCACCTGGACCCTAAACCGTCCCCGTCCCCTAACCCTAACCCTAGCCCGAACCCTAACCCTAACCCTTCCCCGAAGCCTGACCCTCACCCGTCCCCTAATCCTAACCCGTACGCTAACACTAACCCGCGCCCTCACACGCACTCTCCCCGTAAAGCGTTGCCGTACCCTCACCTGGACCCTAAACCATCCCCGTCCCCTAACCCTAACCCTAGCCCGAACCCTAACCCTAACCCTTCCCCGAAGCCTGACCCTCACCCGTCCCCTAATCCTAACCCATACCCTAACACTAACCCGCACCCTCACACGCACGCTCCCCCTAAAGCGTTGCCGTACCCTCACCTGGACCCTAAACCGTCCCCGTCCCCTAACCCTAACCCTAGCCCGAACCCTAACCCTAACCCTTCCCCGAAGCCTGACCCTCACCCGTCCCCTAATCCTAAGCCGTACGCTAACACTAACACGCGCCCTCACACGCACGCTCCCCCTAAAGCGTTGCCATACCCTCACCTGGACCCTAAACCGTCCCCGTCCCCTAACCCTAACCCTAGCCCGAACCCTAACCCTAACCCTTCCCCGAAGCCTGACCCTCACCCGTCCCCTAATCCTAACCCGTACGCTGACACTAACCCGCGCCCTCACACGCACGCTCCCCCTAAAGCGTTGCCGTATCCTCACCTGGACCCTAAACCGTCCCCGTCCCCTAACCCTAACCCTAGCCCGAACCCTAACCCTAACCCTTCCCCGAAGCCTGACCCTCACCCGTCCCCGAATCCTAACCCGTACACTAACGCTAACCCGCGCCCTCACACGCACGCTCCCCCTGAAGCGTTGCCGTACCCTCACCTGGACCCTAAACCGTCCACGTCCCCTAACCCTAACCCTAGCCCGAACCCTAACCCTAACCCTTCCCCGAAGCCTGACCCTCACCCATCCACTAATCCTAACCCGTACACTAACACTAACCCGCGCCCTCACACGCACGCTCCCCCTAAAGCGTTGCCGTACCCTCACCTGGACCCTAAACCGTCCCCGCC
Organism: Stenella coeruleoalba; assembly: GCF_951394435.1. Classification (NCBI taxonomy): domain Eukaryota; kingdom Metazoa; phylum Chordata; class Mammalia; order Artiodactyla; family Delphinidae; genus Stenella; species Stenella coeruleoalba. The sequence goes on from NW_027646224.1 coordinate 247,314, forward strand.
CCTTAACCCTAACCCTAGCCCGAACCCTAACCCTAACCCTTCCCCGAAGCCTGACCCTCACCCGGCCCCTAATCCTAACCCGTACGCTAACACTAACCCGCGCCCTCACACGCACGCTCCCCCTAAAGCGTTGCCGTACCCTCACCTGGACCCTAAACCATCCCCGTCCCCTAACCCTAACCCTAGCCCGAACCCTAACCCTAACCCTTCCCCGAAGCCTGACCCTCACCCGTCCCGTAATCCTAACCCGTACGCTAACACTAACCCGCGCCCTCACACGCACGCTCCCCCTAAAGCGTTGCCGTACCCTCACCTGGACCCGAAACCGTCCCCGTCCCCTAACCCTAACCCTAGCCCGAACCCTAACCCTAACCCTTCCTCGAAGCCTGACCCTCACCCGTCCCCTAATCCTAACCCATACGCTAACACTAACCCGCGCCCTCACACGCACGCTCACCCTAAAGCGTTTCCGTACCCTCACCTGGACCCTAAACCGTCCCCGTCCCCTAACCCTAACCCTAGCCCGAACCGTAACCCTAACCCTTCCCCGAAGCCTGACCCTCTCCCGTCCCCTAATCCTAACCCGTACGCTGACACTAACCCGCGCCCTCATACGCACGCTCCCCCTAAAGCGTTGCCGTACCCTCACCTGGACCCTAAACCGTCCCCGTCCCCTAACCCTAACCCTAGCCCGAACCCTAACCCTAACCCTTCCCCGAAGCCTGACCCTCACCCGTCCCCTAATCCTAATCCGTACGCTAACACTAACCCGCGCCCTCACACGCACGCTCCCCCTAAAGCGTTGCCGTACCCTCACCTGGACCCTAAACCGTCCCCGTCCCCTAACCCTAACCCTAGCCCGAACCCTAACTCTAACCCTTCCCCGAAGCCTGACCCTCACCCGTCCCCTAATCCTAACCCATACCCTAACACTAACCCGCGCCCTCACACGCACGCTCCCCCTAAAGCGTTGCCGTACCCTCACCTGGACCCTAAACCGTCCCCGTCACCTAACCCTAACCCTAGCCCGAACCCTAACCCTAACCCTTCCCCGAAGCCTGACCCTCACCCGTCCCCTAATCCTAAGCCGTACGCTAACACTATCGCGCGCCCTCACACGCACGCTCCCCCTAAAGCGTTGCCGTACCCTCACCTGGACCCTAAACCGTCCCCGTCCCCGTCCCCTAACCCTAGCCCGAACCCTAACCCTAACCCTTCCCCGAAGCCTGACCCTCACCCGTCCCCTAATCCTAACCCGTACGCTAACACTAACCCGCGCCCTCACACGCACGCTCCCCCTAAAGCGTTGCCGTACCCTCACCTGGACCCTAAACCGTCCCCGTCCCCTAACCCTAACCCTAGCCCGAACCCTAACCCTAACCCTTCCCCGAAACGTGACCCTCACCCGTCCCATAATCCCAACCCGTACGCTAACACTAACCCGCGCCCTCACACGCACGCTCCCCCTAAAGCGTTGCCGTACCCTCACCTGGACCCTAAACCGTCCCCGTCCCCTAACCCTAACCCTAGCCCGAACCCTAACCCTAACCCTTCCCCGAAGCCTGACCCTCACCCGTCCCCTAATCCTAACCCGTACGCTAACACTAACCCGCGCCCTCACACGCACGCTCCCCCTAAAGCGTTGCCGTACCCTCACCTGGACCCTAAACCGTCCCCGTCCCCTAACGCTAACCCTAGCCCGAACCCTAACCCTAACCCTTCCCCGAAGCCTGACCCTCACCCGTCCCCTAATCCTAACCCGTACGCTAACACTAACCCGCGCCCTCACACGCACGCTCCCCCTAAAGCGTTGCCGTACCCTCACCTGGACCCTAAACCGTCCCCGTCCCCTAACCCTAACCCTAGCCCGAACCCTAACCCTAACCCTTACCAGAGGCCTGACCCTCACCCGTCCCCTAATCCTAACCCATACCCTAACACTAACCCGCGCCCTCACACGCACGCTCCCCCTAAAGCGTTGCCGTACCCTCACCTGGACCCTAAACCGTCCCCGTCCCCTAACCCTAACCCTAGCCCGAACCCTAACCCTAACACTTCCCCGAAGCCTGACCCTCACCCGTCCCCTAATCCTAAGCCGTACGCTAACACTATCGCACGCCCTCACACGCACGCTCCCCCTAAAGCGTTGCCGTACCCTCACGTGGACCCTAAAGCGTCCCCGTCCCCTAACCCTAACCCTAGCCCTAACCCTAACCCTAACTCTTCCCCGAAGCCTGACCCTCACCCGTCCCCTAATCCTAAGCTGTACGCTAACACTAACCCGCGCCCTCACACGCACGCTCCCCCTAAAGCGTTGCCGTACCCTCACCTGGACCCTAAACCGTCCCCGTCCCCTAACCCTAACCCTAGCCCGAACCCTAACCCTAACCCTTCCCCGAAGCCTGACCCTCACCCGTCCCCTAATCCTAACCCGTATGCTAACACTAACCCGCGCCCTCACACGCACGCTCCCCCTAAAGCGTTGCCGTACCCTCACCTCGACCCTAAACCGTCCCCGTCCCCTAACCCTAACCCTAGCCCGAACCCTAACCCTAACACTTCCCCGAAGCCTGACCCTCAACCGTCCCCTAATCCTAACCCGTACGCTAACACTAACCCGCGCCCTCACACGCACGCTCCCCCTAAAGCGTTGCGGTACCCTCACCTGGACCCTAAACCGTCCACGTCCCCTAACCCTAACCCTAGCCCGAACCCTAACCCAAACACTTCCCCGAAGCCTGACACTCACCCATCCACTAATCCTAACCCGTACACTAACACTAACCCGCGCCCTCACACGCACGCTCCCCCTAAAGCGTTGCCGTACACTCACCTGGACCCTAAACCGTCCCCGTCCCCTAACCCTAACCCTAGCCCGAAACCTAACCCTAACCCTTCCCCGAAGCCTGACCCTTACCCGTCCCCTAATCCTAACCCGTACGCTAACACTAACCCGCGCCCTCACACGCACTCTCCCCGTAAAGCATTGCCGTACCCTCACCTGGACCCTAAACTGTCCCCGTCCCCTAACCCTAACCCTAGCCCGAACCCTAACCCTAAACCCTCCCCGAAGCCTGACCCTCACCCGTCCCCTAATCCTAACCCATACCCTAACACTAACCCGCACCCTCACACGCACGCTCCCCCTAAAGCGTTGCCGTACCCTCACCTGGACCCTAAACCGTCCCCGTCCCCTAACCCTAACCCTAGCCCGAACCCTAACCCTAACCCTTCCCCGAAGCCTGACCCTCACCCGTCCCCTAATCCTAACCCGTACGCTAACACTAACACGCGCCCTCACACGCACGCTCCCCCTAAAGCGTTGCCATACCCTCACCTGGACCCTAAACCGTCCCCGTCCCCTAACCCTAACCCTAGCCCGAACCCTAACCCTAACCCTTCCCCGAAGCCTGACCCTCACCCGTCCCCTAATCCTAACCCGTACGCTGACACTAACCCGCGCCCTCACACGCACGCTCCCCCTAAAGCGTTGCCGTACCCTCACCTGGACCCTAAACCGTCCCCGTCCCCTAACCCTAACCCTAGCCCGAACCCTAACCCTAACCCTTCCCCGAAGCCTGACCCTCACCCATCCCATAATTCTAACCCGTACGCTAACACTAACCCGCGCCCTCACACGCACGCTCCCCCTAAAGCGTTGCCGTCCCCTCACCTGGACCCTAAACCGTCCCCGTCCCCTAACCCTAACCCTAGCCCGAACCCTAACCCTAACCCTTCCCCGAAGCCTGACCCTCACCCGTCCCCTAATCCTAACCCGTACGCTAACACTAACCCACGCCCTCACACGCATGCTCCCCCTAAAGCGTTGCCGTACCCTCACCTGGACCCTAAACCGTCCCCGTCCCCTAACCGTAACCCTAGCCCGAACCCTAACCCTAACCCTTCCCCGAAGCCTGACCCTCACCCGTCCCCTAATCCTAACCCGTACCCTAACACTAACCCGCGCCCTCACACGCACGCTCCCCCTAAAGCGTTGCCGTACCCTCACCTGGACCCTAAACCGTCCCCGTCCCCTAACCCTAACCCTAGCCCGAACCCTAACCCTAACCCTTCCCCGAAGCCTGACCCTCACCCGTCCCCTAATCCTAACCCGTACGCTGACACTAACCCGCGCCCTCACACGCACGCTCCCCCTAAAGCGTTGCCGTACCCTCACCTGGACCCTAAACCGTCCACGTCCCCTAACCCTAACCCTAGCCCGAACCCTAAACCAAACCCTTCCCCGAAGCCTGACCCTCACCCATCCACTAATCCTAACCCGTACACTAACACTAACCCGCGCCCTCACACGCACGCTCCCCCTAAAGCGTTGCCGTACACTCACCTGGACCCTAAACCGTCCCCGTCCCCTAACCCTAACCCTAGCCCGAACCCTAACCCTAACCCTTCCCCGAAGCCTGACCCTCACCCGTCCCCTAATCCTAACCCGTACGCTAACACTAACCCGCGCCCTCACACGCACGCTCCCCGTAAAGCATTGCCGTACCCTCACCTGGACCCTAAACCGTCCCCGTCCCCTAACCCTAACCCTAGCCCGAACCCTAACCCTAAACCTTCCCCGAAGCCTGACCCTCACCCGTCCCCTAATCCTAACCCATACCCTAACACTAACCCGCACCCTCACACGCACGCTCCCCCTAAAGCGTTGCCGTACCCTCACCTGGACCCTAAACCATCCCCGTCCCCTAACCCTAACCCTAGCCCGAACCCTAACCCTAACCCTTCCCCGAAGCCTGACCCTCACCCGTCCCCTAATCCTAAGCCGTACGCTAACACTAACACGCGCCCTCACACGCACGCTCCCCCTAAAACGTTGCCATACCCTCACCTGGACCCTAAACCGTCCCCGTCCCCTAACCCTAACCCTAGCCCGAACCCTAACCCTAACCCTTCCCCGAAGCCTGACCCTCACCCGTCCCCTAATCCTAACCCGTACGCTGACACTAACCCGCGCCCTCACACGCACGCTCCCCCTAAAGCGTTGCCGTACCCTCACCTGGACCCTAAACCGTCCCCGTCCCCTAACCCTAACCCTAGCCCGAACCCTAACCCTAACACTTCCCCGAAGCCTGACCCTCACCCGTCCCCTAATTCTAACCCGTACGCTAACACTAACCCGCGCCCTCGCACGCACGCTCCCCCTAAAGCGTTGCCGTACCCTCACCTGGACCCTAAACCGTCCCCGTCCCCTAACCCTAACCCTAGCCCGAACCCTAACCCTAACCCTTCCCCGAAGCCTGACCCTCACCCGTCCCCTAATCCTAACCCGTACGCTAACACTAACCCACGCCCTCACACGCATGCTCCCCCTAAAGCGTTGCCGTACCCTCACCTGGACCCTAAACCGTCCCCGTCCCCTAACCCTAACCCTAGCCCGAACCCTAACCCTAACCCTTCCCCGAAGCCTGACCCTCACCCGTCCCCTAATCCTAACCCGTACCCTAACACTAACCCGCGCCCTCACACGCACGCTCCCCCTAAAGCGTTGCCGTACCCTCACCTGGACCCTAAACCGTCCCCGTCCCCTAACCCTAACCCTAGCCCGAACCCTAACCCTAACCCTTCCCCGAAGCCTGACCCTCACCCGTCCCCTAATCCTAACCCGTACGCTGACACTAACCCGCGCCCTCACACGCACGCTCCCCCTAAAGCGTTGCCGTACCCTCACCTCGACCCTAAACCGTCCCCGTCCCCTAACCCTAACCCTAGCCCGAACCCTAACCCTAACCCTTCCCCGAAGCCTGACCCTCAACCGTCCCCTAAACCTAACCCGTACGCTAACACTAACCCGCGCCCTCACACGCACGCTCCCCCTAAAGCGTTGCCGTACCCTCACCTGGACCCTAAACCGTCCACGTCCCCTAACCCTAACCCTAGCCCGAACCCTAACCCAAACCCTTCCCCGAAGCCTGACCCTCACCCATCCACTAATCCTAACCCGTACACTAACACTAACCCGCGCCCTCACACGCACGCTCCCCCTAAAGCGTTGCCGTACACTCACCTGGACCCTAAACCGTCCCCGTCCCCTAACCCTAACCCTAGCCCGAACCCTAACCCTAACCCTTCCCCGAAGCGTGACCCTCACCCGTCCCCTAATCCTAACCCGTACGCTAACACTAACCCGCGCCCTCACACGCATGCTCCACCTAAACGTTGCCGTAACCTCACCTGGACCCTAAACCGTCCACGTCCCCTAACCCTAACCCTAGCCCGAACCCTAACCCTAACCCTTCCCCGAAGCCTGACCCTCACCCATCCACTAATCCTAACCCGTACACTAACACTAACCCGCGCCCTCACACGCACGCTCCCCCTAAAGCGTTGCCGTACCCTCACCTGGACCCTAAACCGTCCCCGCCCCTTAACCCTAACCCTAGCCCGAACCCTAACCCTAACCCTTCCCCGAAGCCTGACCCTCACCAGGCCCCTAATCCTAACACGTACGCTAACACTAACCCGCGCCCTCACACGCACGCTCCCCCTAAAGCGTTGCCGTACCCTCACCTGGACCCTAAACCATCCCCGTCCCCTAACCCTAACCCTAGCCCGAACCCTAACCCTAACCCTTCCCGGAAGCCTGACCCTCACCCGTCCCGTAATCCTAACCCGTACGCTAACACTAACCCGCGCCCTCACACGCACGCTCCCCCTAAAGCGTTGCCGTACCCTCACCTGGACCCTAAACCGTCCCCGTCCCCTAACCCTAACCCTAGCCCGAACCCTAACCCTAACCCTTCCCCGAAGCCTGACCCTCACCCGTCCCGTAATCCTCACCCGTACGCTAACATTAACCTGCGCCCTCACACGCACGCTCCCCCTAAAGCGTTGCCGTACCCTCACCTGGACCCTAAACCGTCCCCGTCCCCTAACCCTAACCCTAGCCCGAACCCTAACCCTAACCCTTCCCCGAAGCCTGACCCTCACCCGTCCCCTAATCCTAAACCATACGCTAACACTAACCCGCGCCCTCACACGCACGCTCCCCCTAAAGCGTTGCCATACCCTCACCTGGACCCTAAACCGTCCCCGTCCCCTAACCATAACCCTAGCCCGAACCGTAACCCTAACCCGTCCCGAAACCTGACCCTCACCCGTCCCCTAATCCTAACCCGTACGCTAACACTAACCCGCGCCCTCACACGCACGCTCCCCCTAAAGCGTTGCCGTACCCTCACCTGGACCCTAAACCGTCCCCATCCCCTAACCCTAACCCTAGCCCGAACCCTAACCCTAACCCTTCCCCGAAGCCTGACCCTCACCCGTCCCCTAATCCTAACCCGTACGCTAACACTAACCCGCACCCTCACACGCACGCTCCCCCTAAAGCGTTGCCGTACCCTCACCTGGACCCTAAACCGTCCCCGTCCCCTAACGCTAACCCTAGCCCGAACCCTAACCCTAAACCTTCCCCGAAGCCTGACCCTCACCCGTCCCCTAATCCTAACCCATAACCTAACACTAACCCGCGCCCTCACATGCACGCTCCCCCTAAAGCGTTGCCGTACCCTCACCTGGACCCTAAACCGTCCCCGTCCCCTAACCCTAACCCTAGCCCGAACCCTAACCCTAACCCTTCCCCGAAGCCTGACCCTCACCCGTCCCGTAATCCTCACCCGTACGCTAACATTAACCTGCGCCCTCACACGCACGCTCCCCCTAAAGCGTTGCCGTACCCTCACCTGGACCCTAAACCGTCCCCGTCCCCTAACCCTAACCCTAGCCCGAACCCTAACCCTAACCCTTCCCCGAAGCCTGACCCTCACCCGTCCCCTAATCCTAAACCATACGCTAACACTAACCCGCGCCCTCACACGCACGCTCCCCCTAAAGCGTTGCCATACCCTCACCTGGACCCTAAACCGTCCCCGTCCCCTAACCATAACCCTAGCCCGAACCGTAACCCTAACCCGTCCCGAACCCTGACCCTCACCCGTCCCCTAATCCTAACCCGTACGCTAACACTAACCCGCGCCCTCACACGCACGCTCCCCCTAAAGCGTTGCCGTACCCTCACCTGGACCCTAAACCGTCCCCATCCCCTAACCCTAACCCTAGCCCAAACCCTAACCCTAACCCGTCCCCGAAGCCTGACCCTCACCCGTCCCCTAATCCTAACCCGTACGCTAACACTAACCCGCGCCCTCACACGCACGCTCCCCCTAAAGCGTTGCCGTACCCTCACCTGGACCCTAAACCGTCCCCGTCCCCTAACGCTAACCCTAGCCCGAACCCTAACCCTAACCCTTCCCCGAAGCCTGACCCTCACCCGTCCCCTAATCCTAACCCATAACCTAACACTAACCCGCGCCCTCACACGCACGCTCCCCCTAAAGCGTTGCCGTACCCTCACCTGGACCCGAAACCGTCCCCGTCCCCTAACCCTAACCCTAGCCCGAACCCTAACCCTAACCCTTCCTCGAAGCCTGACCCTCACCCGTCCCCTAATCCTAAGCCGTACGCTAACACTATCGCGCGCCCTCACACGCACGCTCCCCCTAAAGCGTTGCCGTACCCTCACCTGGACCCTAAACCGTCCCCGTCCCCTAACCCTAACCCTAGCCCGAACCCTAACCCTAACCCTTCCCCGAAGCCTGACCCTCACCCGTCCCCTAATCCTAACCCGTACACTAACAATAACCCGCGCCCTCACACGCACGCTCCCCCTAAAGCGTTGCCGTACCCTCACCTGGACCCTAAACCGTCCCCGCCCCTTAACCCTAACCCTAGCCCGAACCCTAACCCTAACCCTTCCCCGAAGCCTGACCCTCACCCGGCCCCTAATCCTAACCCGTACGCTAACACTAACCCGCGCCCTCACACGCACGCTCCCCCTAAAGCGTTGCCGTACCCTCACCTGGACCCTAAACCGTCCCCGCCCCTTAACCCTAACCCTAGCCCGAACCCTAACCCTAACCCTTCCCCGAAGCCTGACCCTTACCAGGCCCCTAATCCTAACCCGTACGCTAACACTAACCCGCGCCCTCACACGCACGCTCCCCCTAAAGCGTTGCCGTACCCTCACCTGGACCCTAAACCATCCCCGTCCCCTAACCCTAACCCTAGCCCGAACCCTAACCCTAACCCTTCCCCGAAGCCTGACCCTCACCCGTCCCGTAATCCTAACCCGTACGCTAACACTAACCCGCGCCCTCACACGCACGCTCCCCCTAAAGCGTTGCCGTACCCTCACCTGGACCCTAAACCGTCCCCGTCCCCTAACCCTAACCCTAGCCCGAACCCTAACCCTAACCCTTCCCCGAAGCCTGACCCTCACCCGTCCCGTAATCCTCACCCGTACGCTAACATTAACCTGCGCCCTCACACGCACGCTCCCCCTAAAGCGTTGCCGTACCCTCACCTGGACCCTAAACCGTCCCCGTCCCCTAAACCTAACCCTAGCCCGAACCCTAACCCTAACCCTTCCCCGAAGCCTGACCCTTACCCGTCCCCTAATCCTAAACCATACGCTAACACTAACCCGCGCCCTCACACGCACGCTCCCCCTAAAGCGTTGCCATACCCTCACCTGGACCCTAAACCGTCCCCGTCCCCTAACCATAACCCTAGCCCGAACCGTAACCCTAACCCGTCCCGAACCCTGACCCTCACCCGTCCCCTAATCCTAACCCGTACGCTAACACTAACCCGCGCCCTCACACGCACGCTCCCCCTAAAGCTTTGCCGTACCCTCACCTGGACCCTAAACCGTCCCCATCCCCTAACCCTAACCCTAGCCCGAACCCTAACCCTAACCCTTCCCCGAAGCCTGACCCTCACCCGTCCCCTAATCCTAACCCGTACGCTAACACTAACCCGCGCCCTCACACGCACGCTCCCCCTAAAGCGTTGCCGTACCCTCACCTGGACCCTAAACCGTCCCCATCCCCTAACGCTAACCCTAGCCCGAACCCTAACCCTAACCCTTCCCCGAAGCCTGACCCTCACCCGTCCCCTAATCCTAACCCATAACCTAACACTAACCCGCGCCCTCACATGCACGCTCCCCCTAAAGCGTTGCCGTACCCTCACCTGGACCCTAAACCCTCCCCGTCCCCTAACCCTAACCCTAGCCCGAACACTAACCCTAACCCTTCCCCGAAGCCTGACCCTCACCCGTCCCCTAATCCTAACCCATACCCTAACACTAACCCGCGCCCTCACACGCACGCTCCCCCTAAAGCGTTGCCGTACCCTCACCTGCACCCGAAACCGTCCCCGTCCCCTAACCCTAACCCTAGCCCGAACCCTAACCCTAACCCTTCCCCGAAGCCTGACCCTCACCCGTCCCCTAATCCTAAGCCGTACGCTAACACTATCGCGCGCCCTCACACGCACGCTCCCCCTAAAGCGTTGCCGTACCCTCACCTGGAACCTAAACCGTCCCCGTCCCCTAAACCTAACACTAGCCCGAACCCTAACCCTAACCCTTCCCCGAAGCCTGACCCTCACCCGTCCCCTAATCCTAACCCGTACACTAACACTAACCCGCGCCCTCACACGCACGCTCCCCCTAAAGCGTTGCCGTACCCTCACCTGGACCCTAAACCCTCCCCGTCCCCTAACCCTAACCCTAGCCCGAACCCTAACCCTAACCCTTCCCCGAAGCCTGACCCTCACCCGTCCCCTAATCCTAACCCGTACGCTAACACTACCCCGCGCCCTCACACGCACGCTCCCCCTAAAGCGTTGCCGTACCCTCACCTGGACCCTAAACCGTCCCCGTCCCCTAACCCTAACCCTAGCCCGAACCCTAACCCTAACCCGTCCCCGAAGCCTGACCCTCACCCGTCCCCTAATCCTAACCCGTACGCTAACACTAACCCGCGCCCTCACACGCACGCTCCCCCTAAAGCGTTGCCGTACCCTCACCTGGACCCTAAACCGTCCCCGTCCCCTAACGCTAACCCTAGCCCGAACCCTAACCCTAACCCTTCCCCGAAGCCTGACCCTCACCCGTCCCCTAATCCTAACCCATAACCTAACACTAACCCGCGCCCTCACATGCACGCTCCCCCTAACGCGTTGCCATACCCTCACCTGGACCCTAAACCGTCCCCGTCCCCTAACCCTAACCCTAGCCCGAACCCTAACCCTAACCCTTCCCCGAAGCCTGACCCTCACCCGTCCCCTAATCCTAACCCGTACGCTAACACTAACCCGCGCCCTCACACGCACGCTCCCCCTAAAGCGTTGCCGTACCCTCACCTGGACCCTAAACCGTCCCCGTCCCCTAACCCTAACCCTAGCCCGAACCCTAACCCTAACCCTTCCCCGAAGCCTGACCCTCACCCGTCCCCTAATCCTAACCCGTACGCTAACACTAACCCGCGCCCTCACACGCACGCTCCCCCTAAAGCGTTGCCGTACCCTCACCTGGACCCTAAACCGTCCCCATCCCCTAACCCTAACCCTAGCCCGAACCCTAACCCTAACCCTTCCCCGAAGCCTGACCCTCACCCGTCCCCTAATCCTAACCCGTACGCTAACACTAACCCGCGCCCTCACACGCACGCTCCCCCTAAAGCGTTGCCGTACCCTCACCTGGACCCTAAACCGTCCCCGTCCCCTAACCCTAACCCTAGCCCGAACCCTAACCCTAACCCTTCCCCGAAACCTGACCCTCACCCGTCCCCTAATCCTAACCCGTACACTAACAATAACCCGCGCCCTCACATGCACGCTCCCCCTAAAGCGTTGCCGTACCCTCACCTGGACCATAAACCGTCCCCGTCCCCTAACCCTAACCCTAGCCCGAACCCTAACCCTAACCCTTCCCCGAAGCCTGACCCTCACCCGTCCCGTAATCCTCACCCGTACGCTAACACTAACCCGCGCCCTCACACGCACGCTCCCCCTAAAGCGTTGCCATACCCTCACCTGGACCCGAAACCGTCCCCGTCCCCTAACCCTAACCCTAGCCCGAACCCTAACCCTAACCCTTCCTCGAAGCCTGACCCTCACCCGTCCCCTAATCCTAAGCCGTACGCTAACACTATCGCGCGCCCTCACACGCACGCTCCCCCTAAAGCGTTGCCGTACCCTCACCTGGACCCTAAACCGTCCCCGTCCCCTAACCCTAACCCTAGCCCGAACCCTAACCCTAACCCTTCCCCGAAGCCTGACCCTCACCCGTCCCCTAATCCTAACCCGTACACTAACACTAACCCGCGCCCTAACACGCACGCTCCCCCTAAAGCGTTGCCGTACCCTCACCTGGACCCTAAACCCTCCCCGTCCCCTAACCCTAACCCTAGCCCGAACACTAACCCTAACCCTTCCCCGAAGCCTGACCCTCACCCGTCCCCTAATCCTAACCCATACCCTAACACTAACCCGCGCCCTCACACGCACGCTCCCCCTAAAGCGTTGCCGTACCCTCACCTGGACCCGAAACCGTCCCCGTCCCCTAACCCTAACCCTAGCCCGAACCCTAACCCTAACCCTTCCCCGAAGCCTGACCCTCACCCGTCCCCTAATCCTAAGCCGTACGCTAACACTATCGCGCGCCCTCACACGCACGCTCCCCCTAAAGCGTTGCCGTACCCTCACCTGGACCCTAAACCGTCCCCGTCCCCTAACCCTAACACTAGCCCGAACCCTAACCCTAACCCTTCCCCGAAGCCTGACCCTCACCCGTCCCCTAATCCTAACCCGTACACTAACACTAACCCGCGCCCTCACACGCACGCTCCCCCTAAAGCGTTGCCGTACCCTCACCTGGACCCTAAACCCTCCCCGTCCCCTAACCCTAACCCTAGCCCGAACCCTAACCCTAACCCTTCCCCGAAGCCTGACCCTCACCCGTCCCCTAATCCTAACCCGTACGCTAACACTACCCCGCGCCCTCACACGCACGCTCCCCCTAAAGCGTTGCCGTACCCTCACCTGGACCCTAAACCGTCCACGTCCCCTAACCCTAACCCTAGCCCGAACCCTAACCCAAACCCTTCCCCGAAGCCTGACCCTCACCCATCCACTAATCCTAACCCGTACACTAACACTAACCCGCGCCCTCACACGCACGCTCCCCCTAAAGCGTTGCCGTACACTCACCTGGACCCTAAACCGTCCCCGTCCCCTAACCCTAACCCTAGCCCGAACCCTAACCCTAACCCTTCCCCGAAGCGTGACCCTCACCCGTCCCCTAATCCTAACCCGTACGCTAACACTAACCCGCGCCCTCACACGCATGCTCCACCTAAAGCGTTGCCGTACCCTCAACTGGACCCTAAACCGTCCACGTCCCCTAACCCTAACCCTAGCCCGAACCCTAACCCTAACCCTTCCCCGAAGCCTGACCCTCACCCATCCACTAATCCTAACCCGTACACTAACACTAACCCGCGCCCTCACACGCACGCTCCCCCTAAATCGTTGCCGTACCCTCACCTGGACCGTAAACCTTCCCCGCCCCTTAACCCTAACCCTAGCCCGAACCCTAACCCTAACCCTTCCCCGAAGCCTGACCCTCACCCGTCCCGTAATCCTCACCCGTACGCTAACATTAACCTGCGCCCTCACACGCACGCTCCCCCTAAAGTGTTGCCGTACCCTCACCTGGACCCGAAACCCTCCCCGTCCCCTAACCCTAACCCTAGCCCGAACCCTAACCCTAACCCTTCCCCGAAGCCTGACCCTCACCCGTCCCCTAATCCTAAACCATACGCTAACACTAACCCGCACCCTCACACGCACGCTCCCCCTAAAGCGTTGCCATACCCTCACCTGGACCCTAAACCGTCCCCGTCCCCTAACCATAACCCTAGCCCGAACCGTAACCCTAACCCGTCCCCGAAGCCTGACCCTCACCCGTCCCCTAATCCTAACCCGTACGCTAACACTAACCCGCGCCCTCACACGCACGCTCCCCCTAAAGCGTTGCCGTACCCTCACCTGGACCCTAAACCGTCCCCGTCCCCTAACCCTAACCCTAGCCCGAACCCTAACCCTAACCCGTCCCCGAAGCCTGACCCTCACCCGTCCCCTAATCCTAACCCGTACGCTAACACTAACCCGCGCCCTCACACGCACGCTCCCCCTAAAGCGTTGCCGTACCCTCACCTGGACCCTAAACCGTCCCCGTCCCCTAACGCTAACCCTAGCCCGAACCCTAACCCTAACCCTTCCCCGAAGCCTGACCCTCACCCGTCCCCTAATCCTAACCCATAACCTAACACTAACCCGCGCCCTCACATGCACGCTCCCCCTAAAGCGTTGCCATACCCTCACCTGGACCCTAAACCGTCCCCGTCCCCTAACCCTAACCCTAGCCCGAACCCTAACCCTAACCCTTCCCCGAAGCCTGACCCTCACCCGTCCCCTAATCCTAACCCGTACGCTAACACTAACCCGCGCCCTCACACGCACGCTCCCCCTAAAGCGTTGCCGTACCCTCACCTGGACCCTAAACCGTCCCCGTCCCCTAACCCTAACCCTAGCCCGAACCCTAACCCTAACCCTTCCCCGAAGCCTGACCCTCACCCGTCCCCTAATCCTAACCCGTACGCTAACACTAACCCGCGCCCTCACACGCACGCTCCCCCTAAAGCGTTGCCGTACCCTCACCTGGACCCTAAACCGTCCCCGTCCCCTAACCCTAACCCTAGCCCGAACCCTAACCCTAACCCTTCCCCGAAACCTGACCCTCACCCGTCCCCTAATCCTAACCCGTACACTAACAGTAACCCGCGCCCTCACATGCACGCTCCCCCTAAAGCGTTGCCGTACCCTCACCTGGACCATAAACCGTCCCCGTCCCCTAACCCTAACCCTAGCCCGAACCCTAACCCTAACCCTTCCCCGAAGCCTGACCCTCACCCGTCCCCTAATCCTAATCCATACCCTAACACTAACCCGCGCCCTCACACGCACGCTCCCCCTAAAGCGTTGCCGTACTCTCACCTGGACCCTAAACCGTCCCCGTCCCCTAACCCTAACCCTAGCTTGAACCGTAACCCTAACCCTTCCCCGAAGCCTGACCCTCACCCGTCCCCTAATCCTAACCCGTACGCTAACACTAACCCGCGCCCTCACACGCACGCTCCCCCTAAAGCGTTGCCGTACCCTCACCTGGACCCTAAACCGTCCCCGTCCCCTAACCCTAACCCTAGCCCGAACCCTAACCCTAACCCTTCCCCGAAGCCTGACCCTCACCCGTCCCCTAATCCTAACCCGTACGCTAACACTAACCCGCGCCCTCACACGCACGCTCCCCCTAAAGCGTTGCCGTACACTCACCTGGACCCTAAATCGTCCCCGTCCCCTAACCCTAACCCTAGCCCGAACCCTAACACTAACCCTTCCCCGAAGCCTGACCCTCACCCGTCCCGTAATCCTCACCCGTACGCTAACACTAACACGCGCCCTCACACGCACGCTCCCCCTAAAGCGTTGCCGTACCCTCACCTGGACCCGAAACCGTCCCCGTCCCCTAACCCTAACCCTAGCCCGAACCCTAACCCTAACCCTTCCCCGAAGCCTGACCCTCACCCGTCCCCTAATCCTAAACCATACGCTAACACTACCCCGCGCCCTCACACGCACGCTCCCCCTAAAGCGTTGCCGTACCCTCACCTGGACCCTAAACCGTCCCCGTCCCCTAACCCTAACCCTAGCCCGAACCGTAACCCTAACCCTTCCCCGAAGCCTGACCCTCACCCGTCCCCTAATCCTAACCCGTACGCTAACACTAACCCGCGCCCTCACACGCACGCTCCCCCTAAAGCGTTGCCGTACCCTCACCTGGACCCTAAACCGTCCCCGTCCCCTAACCCTAACCCTAGCCCGAAACTTAACCCTAACCCTTCCCCGAAGCCTGACCCTCACCCGTCCCCTAATCCTAACCCGTACGCTAACACTAACCCGCGCCCTCACATGCACGCTCCCCCTAAAGCGTTGCCGTAACCTCACCTGGACCCTAAACCGTCCCCGTCCCCTAACCCTAACCCTAGCCCGAACCCTAACCCAAACCCTTCCCCGAAGCCTGACCCTCACCCGTCCCCTAATCCTAACCCGTACGCTAACACTAACCCGTGCCCTCACACGCACGCTCCCCCTACAGCGTTGCCGTACCCTCACCTGGACCCTAAACCGTCCCCGTCCCCTAACCCTAACCCTAGCCCGAACCCTAACCCTAACCCTTCCCCGAAGCCTGACCCTCACCCGTCCCCTAATCCTAACCCGTACGCTAACACTAACCCGCACCCTCACATGCACGCTCCCCCTAAAGCGTTGCCGTACCCTCACCTGGACCCTAAACCGTCCCCGTCCCCTAACCCTAACCCTAGCCCGAACCCTAACCCAAACCCTTCCCCGAAGCCTGACCCTCACCCGTCCCCTAATCCTAACCCGTACGCTAACACTAACCCGTGCCCTCACACGCACGCTCCCCCTACAGCGTTGCCGTACCCTCACCTGGACCCTAGCCCGAACCCTAACCCTAACCCTTCCCCGAAGCCTGACCCTCACCCGTCCCCTAATCCTAACCCGTACGCTAACACTAACCCGCGCCCTCACATGCACGCTCCCCCTAAAGCGTTGCCGTACCCTCACCTGGACCCTAAACCGTCCCCGTCCCCTAACCCTAACCCTAGCCCGAACCCTAACCCAAACCCTTCCCCGAAGCCTGACCCTCACCCGTCCCCTAATCCTAACCCGTACGCTAACACTAACCCGTGCCCTCACACGCACGCTCCCCCTACAGCGTTGCCGTACCCTCACCTGGACCCTAAACCGTCCCCGTCCCCTAACCCTAACCCTAGCCCGAACCCTAACCCTAACCCTTCCCCGAAGCCTGACCCTCACCCGTCCCCTAATCCTAACCCGTACCCTAACACTAACCCGCGCCCTCACATGCACGCTCCCCCTAAAGCGTTGCCGTACCCTCACCTGGACCCTAAACCGTCCCCGTCCCCTAACCCTAACCCTAGCCCGAACCCTAACCCTAACCCTTCCCCGAAGCCTGACCCTCACCCGTCCCCTAATCCTAACCCGTACCCTAACACTAACCCGCGCCCTCACACGCACGCTCCAGCTAAAGCGTTGCCGTACCCTCACCTGGACCCTAAAACGTCCCCGTCCCCTAAACCTAACCCTAGCCCGAACCCTAACCCTAACACTTCCCCGAAGCCTGACCCTCACCCGTCCCCTAATCCTAACCCATACCCTAACACTAACCCGCGCCCTCACACGCACGCTCCCCCTAAAGCGTTGCCGTACCCTCACCTGGACCCTAAACCGTCCCCGTCCCCTAACCCTAACCCTAGCCTGAACCCTAATCCTTACCCTTCCCCGAAGCCTGACCCTCACCCGTCCCCTAATCCTAAGCCGTACGCTAACACTATCACGCGCCCTCACACGCACGCTCCCCCTAAAGCGTTGCCGTACCCTCACCTGGACCCTAAACCGTCCCCGTCCCCTAACCCTAACCCTAGCCCGAACCCTAACCCTAACTCTTCCCCGAAGCCTGACCCTCAACCGTCCCCTAATC